>NC_066851.1:23269492-23549492 GCF_001640805.2 Lates calcarifer
AACCAGACATCTGAAGATGTTACCTTGGTCTGCAGGAGAATATAATGGACACTTTTTCCTATTTTTGGACATTTGTAAACAAAACAAGTAACTGATTGACCAAGACAAAACAGCAGATTAAACGATAATGAAAATAGACGTTTGTTGGGTTTGGACATTCTAAAGGTGTCATGTTGGATTCTGCGAAACTATAATTAGCAATTTTATCTATTTTGACATCTTATAGACAAGGCTATTAATCAATTTAAAAGTAAAATTATCAGGCAATTAATCAATCTGGAAGTCATTGTTAGTTGCAGCTCTAGTGTCATGTACTGTACAGATTTATAAAGCCCTTTGAATTTGTGATTTTGGTTAACGTAAATAAAATTTGGCTTGACTTTTACCTGAGGTAGCAGTGGTTTAAATACAGTCCTCACATACATCCTACATCCTAATGCAGCTTTCAGTTTGTGCCAGGATGACTTAATACAGCCAGTCTGCTTCATTCAGCACTGATCAAACTGACTCTGCTGTGTTTTAGGAAGCATCTGTGAAGTCGTACATCTCAATAAGCAACAAGGAAAAGATTCAGAAATAACCAACTCAGTTTCTGCCTGTTACATCACCAATGGCAACAATAAATACTCAAAGAGCCATCAATGCTTTTGTTCTTTCACCACCAGTAAAGAGACGAACCACAATCTGTCACCTTCAGAAAATTTTGTAAATGTTCCACCAGGGTTACTTCACTTACCTGTGCAAAGGGGAACCGGTATCCCCCTGTACAACCATCAGTTCCTCACTTTCTGTCTCCCTCTCCCTGACTAGCCGGCTAATGGCGAAAACACTCCAGTGCCACCACAACACATGAGGGAGAGCAAGACTACGGCGGCTGGTCAGGCGTATGGCACCCAAGCACCAAAGCCATTCCCCGCCCATGCCTCTTACATAAGAGACCAGATGACATCCAAACAGGCTCAGGGAGGGTGGGATTAAAGAACAAGGAGGAAAGAGAGAGGAGGGGGCACAGCGAGCAACAGGGAGAGCAACAGAAAGGGAGGAAGAGGAGGGAGGGAGGAAAGAGGAGAGAGGGAGGGAGCTGCCGTTCGACAGGAAGTCAACACATAGACAACAGCAAGTGTGTGAAAGGAGCTGAAGAGAGGGAACAAAATGCTCACACAGACATGTACAAGAACACAGACACGGGAGATGAAAAGGAGACTGGCAGGAGGAAAGCTCAAGGATCTCGCCTGTGGTCCAAAGTTAAAATCCAAACCCCTGAGATCTGCAAAAATCAAACATAACTGCAATACATCTAAACCCTGGCATGATTTCCACTAAAACAATTTTAACATGAATATAATGGATGAACAACTAGAAGTGAATTTACTCCTGATTCAACTCAGCTAAAAGAGAAATCTGCTCAGAAAATTGCATCACACTGAACCACGAAAACACAACATTTGAGATGCGGCTCAACATTTCTGCTGATATTTAGTCTTATGATGAATATTATATCTACAACCAACACCAGGATTTGATAAATAAAAACAAGAATATTATCCCTGAATCTTGACATTATTAGAGCTGCAACTAATGATTTTTATATTAACTTAATGAAGAGATTATTTGTATAAAATGTTAGTAGAGTAAAAAAGTCTTTTATCCAGACAACAGTCAAAAACCCAGAGATATTCATTTTACTGTCACTGAAGGAAAAAAAAATCATATTTAAGATACTGAGTAAATTACTGTCATTTTGTGTTGCACTGGCCTGCATTATATTACTGAATTCAAAATAAAGAGAACAAAACTCTGAAACAGCTCTTAATTTAATGCAGTCCTCAATGATAAACATGTAATTACATTATTAACCTTGTAAAGGTAGAATTTAAGGCTGAGTAGTTGTATTAACTTGCAATAAATTGTGCAAGTGCATCTGCACAAGCGTGGCCACTGAATGTGTATATAATTGTTGCTTTAAATATGAACTGCACATGTACTGAAATGAATATTCAACGGCTCTCTTTACAGCCTGTGGTTTGCATTTACAGAGGGGAGCTACAAAGCATCACTCATAATGACCTGACACAAGAAACTAAAAGAAATGTCCTTAACCAAGTGCAGAAATAATGAATTGTTTCCCCAATTAATCAATTAATTGTTTGGTTTATAGAATATCAGAAAACAGTGAAAATAGCCAGTCACAGTTTACTACAAGAATGCGTCTTAACATGTCTTGTTATGTCCATTTAACAGTCAAGAACTATTAAGTTTGTATTTGTGATATTTAATTTACTATTACAGGATTTAAAAAGGAAATATTCACATTTGAATAAGCAAGAGAATTTATATTATTTATTTTTTGATCAACACCATGATGCTGTGACACACTCAAAATATGACACTGAACATCGATATTCACGTCCTGGGGTTTGCACTAACTGAGGAGAGCTACAAAGATAAATACAAGTTACAAGTCTTTAAATGTCCATAAAATCATGCTGTAAGTTTAAGCCAAAAACTGCTTCAACTTTGCTCCCATTACTGACTTCAAGTGAGTTCCATGCCTATCATAGCAAGAAATTATTTATGCGTAACAAGGAGGAGTGTTGTTTTTTTTTTTTTAACATATCAATTTCCAAGAATTAATGGATAAGAAGTCCCACTATTTATTCTATCAGTATGAATCCCAGTTCACTATTGACTGAATGCTGCAATCTGACAGAACATCTAATTGGTGTGATTCATTCATGAGATAATTATGCTGTTCACAGTCAAGAACAAATGAACTCAGCAACTTTCAAACACACACACGCACACAGCCATACAGAGCTGATAAGGAGGAAGCGGTTACTACACCAGCGTCATCATAAATACAGGAGACTTTGGATGTTAAGCTATCACAGTTGTGGCTGGACCTGCCCTCAACCTAGTGTGTGACATTCAGAAACCTTGAGGATGAGCCAGCATGACAGTACCAATACTATGAGTACACCTTAACAAATACCATCACATTCAACACACAACGCCACACCTGGCTTCTGGCATGCTGCTGTCGTTTACACACAACTGACAGGGCAGAGGCCAAGTGGAAATAAAAGTAAAAGTGTGAGCTGACAGAAGAAGTCCTGTACATTCCATCAGCCCTTAACTTTATCTTTCTGTATCCACCTTTCACTCATCACCATGTTTCTCCCTCTCATCACCCATGTTACTACAGTGTCATTAGTGGTGATGTTGGCAAATACATGAAAACAGGACAGTCCTGTGGCATATTTAGAGGCAGGAGTTTGTCAGACACCGTATCTTAGCGCAAAGCCAGTCAAAGTTCATATCGGATTATCACCACACATTTGACAGTTGGCTTCACTTGACAGGAAAGCTAAACTTGTCTCAGGCCAGATTCACAAAGGCTTTTTTCAACCCATGAGGATTAAACATCAGCATTCACTTTTAAGCAAACCTGCCCATGACCGTCCTGACATCAGCTCTGCCTGGAAAGACCAGCCACTAAGCCACCACCTACGCCAAACAGCATAATAAAGATTATATCCATTTTCAATGCAATTTGATGTTACATATTTACTGTTATCAGCTAGAGCAGCAAAATAGGCCATCGGCTGCATAAGGTCAAAAATCAAGCCGTTTAGGAGAGCTGGCGTTAGCTTGGCCATGTTGGGGCCTGGCAGCAGCAGAATATTCAAAACTTGACAGCGCGATAACCCTCACTTGCGTTAGCTAGCTAGCAACGTTAGCTTCCCGATTAACCGTTACAAAGCGTCTGAATTTAACGCATATGGCGGGACCTAGTTGTCCCCTCATAGCACATAAAGCACTTAAAAACAATTAACATGGAGACAAAGCAGCCTTTTATCAAAGCTGTCAAGCTTTATTTCAGAAAACGGTATTTTAGGTAGCTAGCTAACGTCAGTGCTACGGCTATCGCGGGTTAGCTCAAGTTGAACATGTAGCTTTAGCTTATTAGCCGCCGCCAGCTCGCATTCTGTGCAAAGGAAACACAAGAAGCTGATATAAACACAGTGAATAGATCACATCTAAATTTACATGTGTGCTAATAAAATAACGTTACCTGGGCGGGCTTGGGCGATCACCCATCATCCCAGATGTAAATAACAGGGGCAGTGCTAATGCTGCTACCGTTAGCTAGCGCTCACAGACTGACAGACCGACTGGGCTGGGAAATACACACCGTCCCGAGTCCCGACCCGAGCCCGACAAGCTGCAGCCGACCGAGTGGCTGTTAGCTCTCCAATCGCAGTACTTTACCTTGATCCTCTGCGGTTCGCAACGGAGACGGCGGCGTGAGGAGTTATCCTATGTTTGGAAATCTAGCGGGCTAACTGTTAGGCTACCTCCAGCTCGGTGCGAACAGCCTTTCCCAAGCAGCGGCGGAGCAGCAGGAAAATCTTGGCCTGAAACAGCCAAACCCACGAGTACCTTTTTTTCCTTCCAACGGAATAATCCTCAAACTTCCATTAATAACAAAATACGGCTATATAAAACGATTAGGTTAACGCAATTACATTCCTGTTACTGATTCAATTGCTTGTCTTCCCTAAACCCCTGGATTTTGGTGTTTTCCTCAGCTCGTTTATGATTCGGGGCTGCTTCTTTTCACCCTATTGTCAACACTGCTGGGTTGAGACCATGGCACACATAACAGAGACGCACCGTAGCGTGCTTGACCGGGGTTCAGGTCGACGTACGACGCCGATTGGTTGCTGGCGGCGATGTCAGCCGCTCTGATTGGACAGCGGCGGTTGTCAATCACCGCGGAGGGAAACGAGGCTCTGAATCCGTCGGTTAGGTGGAGGAGAAGGGACAAGGAAAGAGATCGGGGCAGAAAGCAGAGTGCTCTATGTGAATGTGTGTGTGTGAGTGTGTGTGCGAGGTTTTCACCACACAGCGTGCAGGAATGAGGCTAAACCTGTCCGAGGCCCAGCCCTGCGCTTCAGCACTCTTTACCCGCACTTTGACGGTCGATTCACTGCAGATTTTAACCAGCTCCAGAGCCGAAGCAGCGCTGTGCGAAGGAAGAGTGGATTTCTGTGCAAGCCCAGAGATTACAGAGGGATAGGTTTGCAAGAGGGGAGTTACATAACTACAATATATAGATCTACTATGAATATAGCCAACGCTAGAGCACCTCCATGGGCGTACATTTTAGGGGGGTTGAAGGGGGCAACGTGTTCCCACCCTTCACCTAAAAAAGCTAAATAATAAAAAAAAGCGACATAGAGCTGATATACAGTATATCAGAATCTATAGAGTTAAGGTAAACCTATTCCATCGTCAGATCAGACTTACATAGATACCTCAAATAACAAATATTATACAGAAAAAATAAAAATCTCATAACTACTTTATTTCATGACTAATTTGTCATTGCATGAAAAAAATGCCCATTGGAGGCTGTTTCCCATAGGGCCGTGCAATAAAATGATCATTATCACAATATAGAATTATATTGTGATTTAAAACTATAATTTTCCTCGATAGAAATATAAAAAATGTTCAATAAATCACTGATCAATTTTCTTGCACAGAAACGAACCACTCACGTTGCTCAGATCTGTGAGATGTTTCACTGTTTAAAAACACAGTTAACCATCTGATTCCTTTAACTTTCACCCAGGAACAAAAAAAGAAAGAAGAAAAAAAACAGCCTGTGAGCTTGAAAGAAATAATAGTTTGACATTTATCAATGTGATAATTTATCAATATCAACCGATATGAACATTTTTATCATGATAACATTTTTGGTCGTATCACCCATCCCTAGTTTCTAATATTCATTCCGGTCCAAAATCTTGTTTTTGTGGTTACGTAAAAGACAAAACCGCTTAACAAAGGTGGAGGAGCCGTTAAAAGACTGGTGTGTAGGATTTAGTGGCATCTAGTGGTGAGGTTGCAGATTACAGCCAACTGACCATCATCCCTCCCTTTCCAAGCATGTGTCCATTCTGGGCTACCATAGAAACATGGTGGATTCTGTTTTGGAGGATTTGCTCCCTATGTAGATAGGAAGGGCTTATTCTAAGCTAACAAAAACTTAATTTCTGCAAAGAGAGCCTCCTAAAAAGATGAGCTCCAGCAGGCCGGTCATCGAGAATCACTGATCTGGCATCAGATGAATGTAAAATAATTACACATAGGCAGCCAGTGACAACACTCGACACACGTCCTGATTGATTATGTTACAGGAAATACTGATAAAGTCAGATGCACAGACCTTTGTAGCATTAGAGATGTTAATGGTTATCTAATGTGCTGCTGTATATTCAACATGAAAATATTTTGTTTTGAAGAGACCACACCTGTTCACACCTGTTCACACCTCCGGTGACAGATCCACACTGACTTCATCTCTGTGTGGATATAAGAGAGAATACAAACGATCATTATGCAAAATACTGGAAACAAACATGTCATTTTTTCTTAATACAACACTGTTCTTTTGTTAAATATGTCTAAACAATTTCTCTAATTTTAAAGCAGGCCTAAAATGTGCACTGATTTATAATAAACGGTAAAGAAAACAGACTTTAAATAAATCCAGAGATCCAAAGGTGAGAGTCACACACTGATAATACCTGTTTCTCAGTGCAGAAATGACAGACTGTGATGTGGAGCAGTCGAAGACACTCCTACACAAACCATCAAAAACCTGGATAATGTTGGAGTCATACAGGGATATTAATAACCAGGTTATGTTCTTGAATTAAGATGGCTTTAATCTTCAGATTAATCTTTAATCTTGAAGATTAAAGCCATGAGAAGACATGACAGTAAAGGTGCTGACAGATGTCAGTTCAGTTTTTTACTTATACATTTTTTTATTTTTAAATAATAACTGTATTTTTTAATGTGAAAACTACAAATGTTGCAAAAACACATAACGTGAATGAGTTTGTTTCAACAGCCTGAATCACTGCATGATTTCTCCTGAGCTACATGCACACACACACACACACACACACACACACACACACACACACACACACACACACACACACACACACACAGAAACACACACTTGCACTGCCAATCATGTTATTCCACACTTTGTCATTTGAGAGCGATAGCTGCTCTCTCAGCATGATCCTGCTGTGCTGGGCGGCTCCTGTGGATAGATGAATCACTGCAGCTTTAAAGGAGAAACAGTACACACACATAATAATAATAATAATAATAATAATAATAATAATAATACATTTGGAAAACATATTCAAAATGTATTTAAAAATGAAAACCTCATACTCTGTATTCTGTCTGTCTGTTAGTATACTGTACTTCTAGGAAATTAAACAACACTTGCATAAATACACATTAATCAAACTTTTTTCTCCAAATATTTAATATTTCATTTTTTAGAGTTACTGTACAGAACAGTAAACCAGACAATTATGAGGATCTGTCAGTGCAACACAAACAGGGCTGCAAATAATTTCTATTATCGTTTAATCTACCAATTATTTTCTTGATTGATTGACCTATCATGTCGATGAAATAGCAACTGTTTATTACTGTGAAAATGTCCATGATTTAGTCTCATTCAGACCTGATCATTCAGTTTACTGTGATATAAAACAGAAAAGCAGCAAATTCTCTGGAATTGCGACATGATTCCAGACTCAGGATTTCTTTCCTGATGGACTGTGATCAGTGACTGTTGTCAAGTCTTTGTTACGTTGCCTTCTTCTCCCTCTGGTAGCCATGTTTTTTATGCGGTCTGGATTTGAGTCTCAAAGCTGATTGGCTCTTCAGTGACTCCCTTTTTTCCGTCGTGAGCTCCTCCCCTCCTGGTTTCCACAGCAACAGCTGAGCATCCTCTCCCCCAGTGACCAGCGCCTCCCCCGCAGCGTCCCACAGGAAGCAGCGTACTGTGGAGGTGTGGCCACCCTCCAGGCTCCTCAGCAGACGGAGCCCCCTGTTGTCACACTCCATCAGGTGGAGATCCCCGCTGTTCTTCCCTCCGACCACCAGCAGCTTCTGCGCCTCCTCCAGCCACCTCCCCCCCACCAGGTAATCCACGCCTCCTCCGTCAGCCAGCGGAGTCAGGCTGCGAGCGTCGGAGGTGCTGAAGATGGTGAGAGGCTCCTCTGTGTCCAGCTGGCCCAGGTCCCACAGGTGTAGCCCCTCGTCGTGGCTGAGGCACAGCAGCTGGGTGTAATCCGCTCCGGACCAGCAGACCGAGCCGGCGGAGGAGTCGCTGTTGCAGGTGGCCAGCAGCGCCTCCTCCTCGGCTCCCCGGCTCAGGTCGAAAACATTAACGAGGCCGTCTGTGGAGCCAGAGGCCAGGCGGTCTTTGTCTTGGGGGTGGAAGCACACCTGTGTGATGTCATCACTGTGTGACTCAGAGTACACCCCGAGAAGTCCACCACCTGGTTTCCTGATGTCCCAGAAAACCAGAAAGCTGTCCTCCTCGTTTATCTGCTCCGTGCCTGCACACAGGAGCGTGTCGCTGCAGCTCAGGTCGAAGCTGCAGTAGCTGTGTGATGGGTCACTTTTAAACATCTGGACCGCCTCCTTCCCGGGGCGGCGGATGTCCCATCCCCGGACCGTCCCATCAGCAGATCCAGAGTAGAGGAGGTCAGGGGAGCTGTGGGCGAAAGTTACCCCACAAAGTGGACCACTGTGGCCCAGATACTCTCCCATGAGGCTGAGAGTGTCCTTGTTGTGCAGGTGGATGGTGAAGTTGGAGCAGGCCACTGCCAGCAGGCCGGTCGGCTGCAGGGCGACGTGCAGCAGGTAGGTGGGTTCCTCTGGGCGAGACCGCCGAGCGATGGACAAACCTTTGAGCTTCTCCTCCAAACACTCCATGGCAGCTCAGCCTGATGGGATGCAACCACACAAGAAATAATATAATACAAGAATTAATTTAATACATTCAGACAGAGAAACACACCACGTCTCCCACATCTTATGTGGCAAGATTCAATCCAAACTTCAGTAAAATTACCACATCACTTTTGATGTTAAAGGAATCACTAGAAAAGACTTTGCAATTCGGCACAGTCAATACAACAAGCAGTGATTATTCAAGTAACAGTGATCAGCACAAGCCAGTTATTCACATCGTCTTCTTCCACTTTTGTACATTTCAGTGTGAGACCCTCTTAAATAACGTGTCATTAGGTGAATGAGGCTTTTGCCGAATTCATCACAGCAACATACCAATCAGTTAAAAGTAAAGTCGTATTCAGTGTGATGGTTATGTTTGCCATTAAACGAAGAAACAAAAAAATCAACAAGTTTTTAAATGGAGTTTGGCGTCATCTTACGTCTTTTGATAGATTCGAGCAGAAATCGGATCACCATCACTTTTGAAACCAGTCATTGTGCATGTGTTTAATGTGTTGTGTGTTGTTATTTTCACCTACGTTCTCTCTAGAAATTTCCACAAATGAAGAAAAATCGACCGCAAACTTTGTTGAAACTATTTGGACGCGTCTGTCTCCATTCTGGACAAAACACCGGAAAACACAAAAACGCGTTTAAGACCTATGCTAACGCTAATGTTAATCTAAAAACCCTTTAATATCTAGCAGTAATGTAATCACATTACTTTGACTCAAAACACACATGGAGGATATAAGCTGTGTTACAATATTTACCGCCCGCACGGAACACTCCCTCGACAAAAGGTTCCGCCGTTCGAAAAACATGACATTTTATTGTTTTAAGTATTATTTTGACATTTTCATTATATACATTTTATCATTATTTTGTTTTTTAACTAAATAATTTACTTCCCACACGGCATCTTTTTAAAAATGCATTGTAGGCTTTTCACTTCACCTGTCAGTGGTTTCAGGTGTGAGTCCTGAGTCGTCCAGTAGGTGGCAGCAGCAGCAGCAGCAGAGACAGCAGCTCTCTGGGTAAAATGAGGCCTTAAAGCTGTTTGGATTGAAGCTTTTCAGTTGACCCAAATCTGAGGTGGCACAGTTCAGTCACACAGAAACAAAATAAATAACACCGTCCTTCATGGCTGCTGGAGCGAGAGGAAGAACCTGCAGACTGGACATAAACAAACAGAAACTGAAGCCTTTTTTAACTGTCTCATTGTAGGCTTTCAGGCAACACTGAAGCCAAGAAATCTAACTTTGTGTCACTGAGATATGACTCATTTTTAGTTTTATTAAATCCTCCTGCTCTTTATTGTCATTTGCAATTAGTCCTAATGTCAAAGCATAAACTTTTCATTCACATTTACATTCACCTCTGTTTAAAATGTATTGAAAACATTAACTTTTTTGCCTTTTTTGTGTGTTCTTTAGAAATAAAGTAAATTGATATGAAGAACAGATACATATACTTTTGAGCTGAAGTTGCAGACACTCACGTGTTAATTTTTTAATTTTTTTTAAATTGCTTAAAGATGACATGTATTCTGTGCAGACAGAGAACAATCATGTCTTATCCTAGAAACACCAGCAGGACAGAGTGTAATAACAGTGTGCATATACAGATACAATCTAAAACCGTCACCATTCACAATAAACTTTACTTAGAGTCTTTTCACTGACTGGAAGACTGGAAAAACAAGGCTGGGTCTAGTTAATCTGGATTTCTGCTGAGGCAGAATTCAGTTTCAGAACTTCTTTAGTCCAGCTTGTATCCCTGAGTCATTTCCCTTAAAAGATTCACAGAGTTTCACCCACAGTCCTGTATGCTTTCACTTGCATCGACACGCCACTCCGCAGCAGAAGAAAAAACAAAGAGAAACGTCTTTAATGTTGAGGCCAGCAGCTGGAGTCTGTCTCCTCTGCTGCAGCCGGGCAGCTTTGGCAGAGCAAAGTGGAAAACTGCTCGTCGTGACACACCACATCACCACATCACCATCTGTGGACGAAGAGCAGCTCTGCAGCAGGAGAAACACTGAAGAGACGACGTCATTGAAAACCCTCACCATGGTCTTATTCAAACACGATCAGCCACAAAAAACTGCTCACATGCTCCCTGTCACACATAAGAAGAGGTTCCACAGATTTTATTAAGGCTCGGTGCCCAAAGGAGAACTTTATATGTCGCCCACGGGCTGTAAATAACCTCCACGAGGGTCTAAAACCTTTATTTTCAACTCAAACTCTTCTTTCTCTTGACGTCTGAAATCAATTTAACAGTTTTTCTGGTTGATGCAGCTGCAGTTTGGTCAGAGATGGTTTAAGGTCTGTTAGTTCTCCCATCAAGCCTTAAAAGAACATCAGTCCAGTCTGTTAGGTACAGTCTATCAGTTCTTCATGGCTCCACATAACGTCAAAATGAAAAGATGATAATGAAAAATGTACACAGTATCAACTATTAATAATGAAGAAAATAAACATTAAGAAATAAAAGACAAATAAACAAACCTTTGGAATAATGAGACACAGATTTTTCTCTAAAAGAAATAAACAGCATTATGGATCTGATCATCCTCTTTATCTCTAACTGATCTGTTCCACTGTCACAGAGATCTTCACTGGTAAGATCCTCACTGGAGGTTCATCCCAAGTGTCAAAGTATGGAAACAGCTTCTCAGTGAAAGTGTGTGTGAAGGTGTGTATGTGTGTGTTAGTATCAGGATCAGAGAACGACAACTTTCCTCTGTTCCAGTCCAGATTCACTCTGATCCTCTGGAGCTTCTTCTGCAGTGGGAGAACAATCGGTGGAGCTGGTGCTGAGTGTCTAAAGTATTTACCTCCATAGAACCTTATTCTCCATAATCCAGACCGTATGCCTCCCTTTCTCTGGACAGACTCTGCTGACACACCCACTCTCCACTCTTCATTGTCTCCAACCTCGACATCCCAGCTGTGAGTCCCTGAGTTAAAACCCTCAGAGCCCAGGACAGACCAGTAATAATCAAATCTCTCTGGATTGTCAGGAAGCTGCTGTTCCTCTCCATGTCTCACACTGGTCAGATCTTCAGACAGGATGAGTCTTGGATGAGCAGTGTTTGGGTCCAGAACCACAGGACTGTAGGAGACCATGTCCTTCATCTTGTTCCAGATGTTGAAGGTCAGGTTGCCCAGGTGTTTGGCCTGGTCTATCAGAGCTCCTGAGAGCAGCTGGTGATCCTCCAGCAGGGGGCGCTGCTGGACTCTTTCCACTGCAGCCTTGTAGTTGTTGAGGAATGAGACGTCTTCAGCTCTCAGCTCGTCCTCTGTGGCTCTGACTGTGTGTGAAAGAGCTGCTATCTCTCTGCTCAGAGCCTCCATCTTCTCCTTCATCATCTGACTCTTCTGCTCCTCTTCCTCCCTCAGTGCAGCCATCCTGGCCTCCTCTTCCTCTTCTAGAAACTGGTGAAGCTTCTTAAACTGCTCCTTAATCTGCCTCTCTGTGTGTCGGGCCTGGACCTTAATGTGATCTGCTGTTTGATCAAACTTCACTTTAACTTTTTCTAAACTCTCTAACTTCTTCTTTAAGGACTCCAGAGTTTCCTGAAGTTCCTTCTTGTGTTGTTGTGCAGCTTCATCGATGGGACTGAAGCTGTGGTTTTTGTGTGTTACTGAATGTAGACAGACGACACACACTGGCTGCTGATGGTCCAGACAGAAGAGTTTGAGTTTCTCAGAGTGCAGACTGCAGAGAGCCTCTGAAGATCTCTGATCTCTCTCCAGTAAGAAGGACTCACACAGGTTCTTTAACACCAGACTAACAGGTGGATCTTCTCTTGAAGATCTTCTCTTACAAACTGGACACTCTTGTGTTTGTTTCTCTCTCCACCATCAACACTCTCCATACATTTGATACTGGCCTGGCCCCTCTGTCAAATTTTAAAACTCACTGTGGCCCCTGAGCCAAAACCTTTGCCCACCCCTGAGCCAGACTGTGTCCCTGTAAACCAGTG
The DNA here is from genome assembly GCF_001640805.2 of Lates calcarifer. Classification (NCBI taxonomy): domain Eukaryota; kingdom Metazoa; phylum Chordata; class Actinopteri; family Centropomidae; genus Lates; species Lates calcarifer. Next base: position 23,282,334 of record NC_066851.1, read on the forward strand.
AGCCAGAATGTGTCCTTTCCTGGGACTTGCTGGTCTTTTGTGATGCCATCAGTGGCACCAGTTATTTTCCTGCTATATAAAATGCTAAAATGTCTTTTGTGACAAAGAGCTCATATTCTGGTGATTTAGGTTCATCACATTGTCTGCAGCCAGGTCCTCCAGGAATAGTGCTGAGCTGAGAGGTGATTTTGGCCTAGTGGTCAAACTCTGTACTGCAAGATTACACACTGGTCTAAAAAGACTTCTTTCCTCACACCATCATTGAGGAAGAAACAGTTGTCAGTGATGATTAATACATTTTTCTGAGCATTGCAAATGAAGCTTTGATAAAAGTTCACTAAAGAAGATCTCTTCACTCACGTTCTGCCTTTATTTCTCTGGAGGTGAATGTCTGATACTTTCTGCTATTTTTTTCTCCATCAACTGAGTTTTTCCATAGTGTCAAAATCCCTATATTCACAATGTTATATAACATACACTTATCTTACTGGAAACTTTCTAATGTATTTTATTTGGACAGGTGCAAATAAAGAGATTAAATTAACTGATTTTTCCCCTTTAACAAACAAACAACATTATAAATGTGATCATCCTCTTTATCTCTGACTGATCTGTTCCACTGTCACAGAGACCTTCAGTGGTAACATCCTCACTGGGAGATTATCCACAGTGTTAATGTATGGAAACAGCTTCTCAGTGAAAGTGTGTCTGAAGGTGTGTATGTGTGTGTTAGTATCAGGATCAGAGAACGACAACTTTCCTCTGTTCCAGTCCAGATTCACTCTGATCCTCTGGAGATTCTTCTGCTCTGAGAGAACAGTTTCTGAAGCTGGTGGTGACACTGCTGAGTATTCACCTCCACAGAACCATATTCCCCATAATCCAGACCATATGTCTCCCTTCCTCTGGACAGACTCTGCTAACACACCCACTTCCCAGTCTGTATTGTCTCCAACCTCGACATCCCAGCTGTGAGTCCCTGAGTTAAAACCCTCAGAGCCCAGGACAGACCAGCAATAATCAAATCTCTCTGGATTGTCAGGAAGCTGCTGTTCCTCTCCTAGTCTCACTCTGGTCAGATCTTCAGACAGGATGAGTCTTGGATGAGCAGTGTTTGGGTCCAGAACCACAGGACTGTAGGAGACCATGTCCTTCATCTTGTTCCAGATGTTGAAGGTCAGGTTGCCCAGGTGTTTGGCCTGGTCTATCAGAGCTCCTGAGAGCAGCTGGTGATCCTCCAGCAGGGGGCGCTGCTGGACTCTTTCCACTGCAGCCTTGTAGTTGTTGAGGAATGAGACGTCTTCAGCTCTCAGCTCGTCCTCTGTGGCTCTGACTGTGTGTGAAAGAGCTGCTATCTCTCTGCTCAGAGCCTCCATCTTCTCCTTCATCATCTGACTCTTCTGCTCCTCTTCCTCCCTCAGTGCAGCCATCCTGGCCTCCTCTTCCTCTTCTAGAAACTGGTGAAGCTTCTTAAACTGCTCCTTAATCTGCCTCTCTGTGTGTCGGGCCTGGACCTTAATGTGTTCTGCTGTTTGATCAAACTTCACTTTAACTTTTTCTAAACTCTTTAACTTCTCCTTTAAGGACTCCAGAGTTTCCTGAAGTTCCTTCTTGTGTTGTTCTGCAGCTTCATCGATGGGACTGAAGCTGTGGTTTTTGTGTGTTACTGAATGTAGACAGACGACACACACTGGCTGCTGATGGTCCAGACAGAAGAGTTTGAGTTTCTCAGAGTGCAGACTGCAGAGATCCTCTGAAGATCTCTGATCTCTCTCCAGTAAGAAGGACTCACACAGGTTCTTTAACACCAGGTTACAGGGTGGATCATCCTTTGAAGATCTTCTCTTACAAACTGGACAGTCTTGTGTTTGTTTCTCTCTCCACCATCTCTTCAGACAGTCTTTACAGAAGCTGTGGCTACATGACAGAACAACAGGATCTCTAAAGACCTCCTGACAGACCGGACAGCAGAGATCCTCCTCTGATCTGGAAGCCATTTAGTCTGAGTGAAGCTGAAAACACAGCAGACAGGAAGTACAGTCAGTCATGGCTCCCCTCCCTCCTCTACTAACTTCACTGAGATTCACTTTCACTTTGAGTGGTGGTTTTAGTCAAACTCACCTTCAGTGTGTGGAGAGTCAGCAGGTTGAAGCAGCAGTGTTGTAGTTTTCCTCTTTTCTCTCCTGTAGCTGGACTCACTCAGAGGAAGCTGTTAGTTTGGTCTGAAGGTGAATCTGATCGAATGTTTTTCAGCCTGTGTCTCTTTAGAGAAGACGAGGAACAAACTGTTTCCTGGTTTGAGGCGAGTCATGTGAGGGGAGGAGCTTTGTCAGAGCTCTTCTACTAAATGCTGTTGCTTCTCATGTAACATGTTGAATTTCATTCCAAAGTTCATTCATTCATTTCTGGAAATGCTGACTGCACAGCAGGATGAACAGGTTAAAACATACAGCACCCTCTGCTATCGAGAGTTAAATACTTAAACCTTCTGGTCTTTTTCATCTTTCCTGACTCTAACTGACCTTCTTCACAGCTGACAGTTGTCTTGTCATGGCAGAAAAAGCACAGGTGAAACTAATTCTATTAATCACGTCCCAGTAAACTTCTGCAGTCAGGTCAGGAACAGTGCTAAGCAGTGAGGTGATGCTGGCACAGTGTCCAACTCAGCTTAAAGATAAACCAAGAGCAGCAGGCTCATTATTTTATCATCATTTTTATTGCAGTTAATTTCACACAAACAATCAGACAGAAACAGAACCTCATTCTGAATCAGATCAAATCCAAGAATAAAATCTGCAGATATATAAAAACAAAATACCGTGAAACTGCATAAAAGGTCCTCTACTGTTCACATCAGTCAGATCAGGACACGGCTGAACAACAGACATGAGCAGTTTAATCCCAAAATGAAAGGTCTGACACAAAGTGATCATTGAGAGTGAAAGTCTCTCAAACTCAAACACAAATGTTTTAATTAATCAACTTATGTTTCTCCGGTTGATTTGTGCCATTTTGGATTTAAACCCTTTAAAACACGAACATTTTCCTTCTCAAACCAAACAGATAAATAATCGGGGGATATATTTTGTTTGGGACAGTCAGTGAATCCAAATGTGTCCAAAGGTTAAAATGAAATACTTTGAATTCAATTAACTTTAACATAAAATAACGTACAGTGACTCACTTGTTGCTAATTTGAGTGAAGGCAGTTATAAACGAGCAACAGTGTGGGAAATGATCATCTGGTTTGAAGTTACGGTATAAATCTTGAATTTTTAGTCATTTATTTCCATTTTCCCTCCTCACAGGGAAACATTTATGCAGCTACAAAGTGCAAAAGGCAACACGACAGGACAGAGTGAAGAAAAAACAAATGTAAGGACCAGAGTTTTCACATGAAAGATGAGAATCTTCCTGAACAACGATAAAGGCACTAAAGGGAAACGTGGAGCAGAGTCAGGCTAACAGAGCTACAGCTACACAGCTCAACCACTGGATATTTGGTCAAGGTCTGAAATAATCTTATAGAAAAAGTAATTTCTCTGAGATTCAGTATTTCAAGAAGAAAGGAAATGCCTCAAAAGACAGAAAGAAGCAGAGAGCAGAGCTGGAGTCTCAGCCACCAGAGGGCACAGAGGAGCTGAAAATCTTAACTTTCTAAAGGTTCCTGTATTTAGTTTTTCAAAAATCATAATTTAAGTATTTACCAATAAACTCCCTGATTGTGTTCTTCAGCTGTAAAGACATTTGAGCGAAAAGGTTCCCACAAAAAAATTCTAGATTTCAATCACCAAAATTTACCAAAATTTCTGTCATTGTTTTAACAAAATTTTGGGTTTATGGCATAAAAATTTAGAGATTTTAACAAATTTTAAAATTTGACAAATTTTGGATAATAATTCCAGAATTATAAGAAAATTTGGAGATTTGACCAGAAAATTGTAACATTTGGGATTATGAAAAAAACTAGTACAAAGATTGGGATTACAACCTAAACTTATGGAATCTATCACATCAAATTTGAAGTTTCAACCAAAGCACAAAAAGTGGATTATGACAAAAAACTAAAAAAATTAAGAAATAAAAATAAAATTCCAAAAAAGTATATCAGGATTCTACCCAATAACAAAACATGTGATTATAGCAAATAACATTTAGGATTATAATCCTAATATTATTAAACAAAATTAATTATAATTCTAAAATTAACCAAATTACAACATGTAGGATTATAACAAATAAAATTTGGGTCATAATAAATTCTGTTCCTCTACCAAATTACAAAATTTGGTACTAAGACAAACTTCAGAAGCATTTCATCAAATCCTGGGATCATGTCAAATTTCAGAGAACATTGTACCAAATTCTGGAAAAACTAAAATGTTTAAATTTAAGGGATGCTTCACAACAATCAGGGAGTGAATCATAAAGTTAGAAAATAATGTGTTACATTGAAAAATTACTGCAATAAAATGTAAATTTAGTAACTTTGATTTGTTTAAATACTTTATATTTAGATGTTTCCGGTAAAGTTAATTGTGTTTTTTATCTGAACAAACAAATTTAAATCCTTATTTCAGCCCCTGAAACACATCAGGCCAGCCCTGCTTTAACTAAATTACCACAGATGAAATAAAATCTTCCATTAATCCAACACATTTTCTTCAGTTCAGTCTAACACGCATACACACCAGTGAACTTGAATCAGGGTGGTGGTGGTCTTGTGGAACCTGTTATCATTCTGGCTGAAAGCCTTCACAATAGAAACACAACTATCATCATCATCACAGTCAGGAAGTTTAGTTTAATCTCACTTATCAATCTGACTGTTCCTCCATCTGCAGGAAACGTCGTTTGTCAGGATATAAATACCACAAAAACATGTGTTTAAACATTTACTTCTCTAGCTTCATTCACATATATCACTACATGGATGGGTTTTGGCTTCATGACTCCTCCTCTCTCCTCTACTCCTCTGACTCTGGAATCAAACTTTTCACACTGACACTTTCAGGCTGTTTCATCAAACATGATCCCACCACAGGGTTAACAGAGGTTGTGTGTTTTGTTGATCAAACAAAAAGACAACAGGAATAAACTTCTGGTTTCACTGGTACAGGGAGGAAACCACATTCAGACAAAAATGCTACAACAAACAGAAATATATTCGTGCAGGAGACAAGGCCACAGGATGTGAGACGAGCCGGACAAACTCTGAGCTGAAGCTGGTCAATCTGAGTTGTCTTGGTTTTACTTCGGTCTGAGACAATGTGAGCAGGTTGGATACAAGTTTAGGTTCATAATAGTGGTTTAAATATTATAAATTATGCATCTGGTCAGAAAGTAACAATCTGCTTTTCCAGGGCCAGTAGCCCCGTTAATGAACCTTTTTGTCGCCATTATCTGACACTTTATTGACCAAACAACAAATGTGTTAATTGAGAAAATGATCAACAGATAATAGTTAATAACAATGATCAGGTCCAGCCCTAACAAAGCTTTATATTACCTTGTCTTTACTTTAATATCTTGTGCCTTTTATACTCTACATAAAGTACTTTAAATTTCTTGCCTTACCTTAATTTCCATATGGAAAACAAAACATGTGCTGTAAACTCTTTCATCTTCCTCCAGAGGCTTAAAATCTGTCTAATCCCTCAGCTACTGTTAGTATATAAAATGATGGAACTTTACCTGCCAAATTTAAACACAGACATTTGTGAGCGTGCAGGTAAATTATTCAAATCTTAATATTCTGAAAAAACAAACTCCAGTTTGATTTCATCTTCCCTTAATCCTGACTCCTAATATTTGAGGGAAATGAGCAAATCTGACCTCAGATCAACATTTCAGACCAGCTTCACCCTTTCTGTCTGGCTCGGAGGTGGGTTGGGGATGGGGGCAGTGCATTCTGGGAACAGTGCATTAGGACAGTACCGTATACGACAACGACAGCAACGACGTACAGGTCAGCTTGTAACACAGCTTCCTGCTGAACCTGCTGCCCTTGACGAGGCAAATTAAGACTCATGAAAAGTTAATTTTTCTCTTGACTTTGTTGGTCTTCAGTTCAGAGGTGAGATGCCGCCAGCAGGGGGCAGCAGCACCTGAACGCTACACCAGCTGGAGCAAGGCACTTCACCCACAACTGCCCGCTGCAGTGGATAAAACATGAAGCAGGCTTCTCTCCCTGTGTGAGTGAAACATCAGGCCTGTGTCCAGATGTTCAGTCATTATTGCCTCGAGTACAGAGATTCAGACAAAACACTGTATTGTATTGTTCCTGAATCATCCACACTCACAGCAGCTCTGCCTGGCAGAGCAACAGGTGGATCATGGACAACACTGAGCTGCTGGGAAACATGTCACTGCAGTACTGATGGTCAAAATAAACTTCATCTCATAACAGGCTACAATCTACCAGTGTTCCCACAGCAGCAGTGACGTGATCGACCTACAGAACCAGAGAACTTGGTCACTTCTGAAGAGAAAAGTACTGAAGCAGGTACAGGGCAAAAGAAGAAAAACCTCTCCAGTAAAAGTTCAGATTGGTCCAGTCCTACAGGCCTCGACCAGACGACTGAAGCGGGGCATTAGTGGTCTGAAGAGGGTTTATTCACTACTGTGACTCAGCTGCAGTGTGGGAGGACGACAGGAGGAAGCTGGAGTCAAAGTCCACGTGGACGCTGAGGAGACAGGCTTTCTCCCCTAACAGCTGTCACTACACAAACACCTACAATTTATTATGATATAACTGACTTGTTCCATCTGCCCTCACTCATATTTAACTAGTGTGTTCTTACTGGCAGTTAAATCACAGGGATGGTGATAATTATCAGTGAAAACACAGTTCAGATCAGGAGGCAGCTGCAGCAGCTGTTGATCACTTCACACTCGCCTCGTTACAGAGACACATAAAACTAAACTGAAACAGGCTGCACCGCTCAAACGAGTTCTTACACTGAGATGAGCTGTGGATAAATAATATACACCCAGTAATTAGCAGGTGGAGCTGCTGCTCTGTTGACTGAACAAACTGACAAACGCCTCCTAATATCTACAAGTTCACAGTGTAGATTATCATTAAGAGTTCACTCTGACTGAAAAGGTGTTTGATAGCTGTTAAAATCAAAGAGCAGAGTTGTTCTTTACAGTTTCCATACAATAATGGATTTAGAAACAGCTGGTGAGTCCTGATCCTTTATGTTTTAACAGTTTTGATGTTCTTTTGAAACACCTGTGCTGCCTCTGGGGAAATAAGGTTTCCTGATTGTATTTTTAAGGAAAAGCTGATCTCAGTCTAAAATTTAGGAATGTTAATTACACTGATCTCTAAACTTTATTCTTGAAACTGTGACCATCTCCACCTCTGTCTAATACTGTCTTGGTTTATAAATCGAGATATATTTTTGCCTGAGCTCCTTTTGTCTCTCGACCGTCACCGATCCACTGCGTTATCTCCACCGCTTCCTCCCATCAAACTCCAGCACAGGAGACTTTCCTCTGCATGGTGGATGGATGTCATTGAAAACATCTCCACGCTATCAAACTGAAAGTCAAGTTTTATAGTGTAAAAATAAAAAAAGCTGAGCCAAACAGACAGATTCCCGTCGTCCTTACAGGAAAAACGCTTCGTTCCTTCCTTCAGGATTATAAAATATGTGCCCTCTCATTGCTTTATAGGAAAAGAGATCAGTCTCAGAGCAGAGATCAGATGATCAGGTTTTCTGAGTACAGACTGAAACAGTAAACAGAGCAGACAGCGTGGGAAGAGCCCTTTAACACTGTACATGTGCGCTCGAACAATTGGATTCAGTTCCAGAGGAATCTGCCTCTTCTCGTTAGACAGGTAACAAAGGACGAAGAGGAACCTTTCCACATCAGAATAAACTCCCATACTGGAATAAGGAATTATAAAATCACAGGGATCTTATTGCTCTGAGGGGTGAGACAAAGGAGAGGAAGATCAAATATTAATATTAAGAAGCTTTCAGACAAAGAACCACACAAAGTTTGAATGTCAAACTCCAGTTTTTGATTCAGATAACTGATCAGTCAGCTTTGTTAGATCACAAATTGTGAATATTTGCTATTTTTCCATCATGTTTCTAAGGAGTTACTCAACACTTCATCTAATAAAAGACTGAAAACACTTTGTGAAGCTACATTTTGTCCTCAAGTTCCTGGAAGTGCAAATGCTGGAGACTCTTCAGTCGTCTTACCTGTATGCTTCTTTGTCTGAGCTCTTAATAATAATAGCATTAATAAAAATGGAAATACTGAGACACAGGTCATCTATCAGTAGCAATCAGTGGTATTTGTAGTCTTTCAGAGGCCACTGTTAAAAAGTTTTCTTTTTGCTTTTAAAATGAATTAAGCTGGTAGAGGAGGAGTGGATGTTCGGCTCGCAGCCTCTCCTGGGATCAGGACGAGCCGAGAGTTTCAATTCAATTTTAAATAAATCTAAAGAACAGAACAGAGAGATATCACTCAGATATCAGTCAGGGAAGCTGTCAGAAGCAGTCAGCTGTTTCTGGTTCATCCTTCCTGAACGCTACTCTGAGCCAACAGGAGAAAAACAAGATAGAAAACTGATAAAAAGGCAGCATCCAGATCAGTGCTGAGGCTTTAATTCACCTTCATCAGGCCCAGACCAAATGCCTCTGGTTAGAAAAGCAGCTCTGGATGAAAAGTAGTAGCAAAACTGATCTGATAACAGCACTAGGTGAACATGAGGAGGGTCACTTCACTGTGTTTTAGTCAGTAACTGACTATGAAGTGAGCCACCATCCAGTCAGGAGAGCTGCATGTAGCTGAAGAGCAGCGGGACCAGGAAGAGCACGTTGAAGCCCACCGTCCCGTAGACGATGTACCGGTAAGGCAGCTCCACCTCCATGTGCTGCCTGGCCTTCCTCACGTCCCCGCTGGGCACCCTGGACACCCAGCACACCAGCGGGATGGTGACGGCCTTCATCAGCGCCCGCGTGGCCATCAGCACCAGGACGCCCAGGACGAGCCGCAGCACGGCCACGGCCACCAGACCCACGCTGAGGGCGGGCAGGGTGAACGGCAGCTGGTCCGGTGTCGGGTCAGGCAGCAGGCCCAGGTAGTGGTTGACGTGGGAGGCCAGGGCCACGCCGGCCCCCGTGCCCAGGATCTGAGCGGTATCGCCCCGCGAGGTGCTCCAGGTGTCCAGGGTGAAGGAAAACAGGCCCAGGCCCAGGTGGAGGGAGATGATGATGAGCGGGGCGTAGCGGCAGGTCAGGTTGAAGCCATCGATCAGGTCCAGGGCCGGGAGGAAGAAGAGGAGGATCAGGACGCTGTAGAGGACGCCGGCCATGACGTCCTGGGGGACAGACAAACAGAGATTTTGTTTTCATCCAAAGCGTTTCTCATTCACACGTTCACACAGCGACGGCAGTGAGCCAGCGACCTCGGCTGTAAAGTCCAGGATATATCTGAAAGGTGAAATCCACTTATACAGAGGCAGGAAGCCAGCTGTCAGTTTGCTGCTCGGGTCAATAAATAAAGGGCTGCGATGACCTTTGTGTTTGTGTCCAGAGTTCACTGCCATGCTGAGCTCACTCACTTCCTGTTTCCTGTCAACAGGCCTCAGACGGAAATGCACCAACAAATATTTAAACTTAAGAGATCATCTGATTCAAATGATGCACACCAGGAATTCAATCAGTCAGTCGGAAACGTCTTTATTGTTCCTACAAGATCCATACTGTGTCCATGCATTCACATCTCCCTGTATAACAGACACTTGACAGTGTGATGCTGGACACTGACAGAGATGAATTAATGTGGTCTTTTTGTGTTGTTTGCATGTCCTTATATTCACAACAATATCATGCCAGTGAGAAACTGGATTTCCTTTATCAGCCTTTCTGCTGGGTTGAACTTTGATTTGTTTATTAAAATGTTCTCAAATAGTTTTTGTTGCTGTAAAGATTTCGCAGTTTGTGTGTGTGTGTGTGTGTGTGTGTGTGTGCACAGTGCAGTGTGTGTACAGAGTGTGTGCAGAGTTTACTTCACAGCAGGTATCTAATCAGTGTCTACTTTCCCAGGAGAAGAAATCAATGATGGTGACTGTAAATTTACACCAGTGCTCCTCCACCAGCCAAACACTGGGACCTTTCAGCTGCGTCTGGCAGGTTAGTCGAGTTGGACGGCCACAATGGCAGGAAACCAAGGTCCTGTTACAGTTTAAATATCTATTTGGCTGCTTAAATACATGTTGTGGTCCATATAAGTCCTGATCTCACAGTCAGTCATTAACCCGTGCTGAACTACGAGCGCCAGAGCTGCAGCGCAGGCGGCACATGTTGGCCTGTCGCTCGGCGGGACCTCGTGTCCGAGCAGAGTCACTGACAGCACACGGCGCACAGCAAGGACACATTTTACTGCACCGGCGTTTAAAAGGTGACTCAGCGGCGAGATAACAGACAGGAAACCTCTCAGGAGGTTATCACCGCTACCACTGCTGCCGCTGCAAACTTTTATCAGCCCTCGCTCGCTCTTAATGACAAACACACAGTGAGTGAAAGCGTTCAGCCGCCTGTAATTTTCTCCTCCACTGACAGAAGTAGAGGGAGCTCTCAAACAATGAGCTGCCCGGTCTAAAAATGTCCAGACAGAGCACGAGCCCGAGGCACAGCGCCCTGAGGGAACAACACAGAACATGTCACTTGGGAGAAGCTTTTATCTAAAGTGCTTTACAATGAAAATAAATGAGCGTGTATATTGTCAGGCCTCAGTGGGAACAGTACCACTAATAGTCCTGTATATAAAGCCTGACCCAGAGTGACTCCTGCCTGTTGTTCATCTAGAACACATAATGACTTAATGGATCCTGCTATCAGCTTCCATTAAAGTTCAGTATGTGCACCAGTTGACAGCAATGATGATCACAGTCTGTCCTCCCTGAGATGTAAACATGTACTCAAGTCAAATCAACTAATTAGAGCTGCAGCTGCATTTATGTGTGCTAACATAAAGCATCAGACGACCGTTAATGTCCATGTTTTATGTCAAAGAATCTAAAACCCAAAGATATCCAGCAGCTTACTGTAGAAAACAAATGAAAAGCAAGAAATCCTCAAATGTGAGAAACTGAAACTTACCAATATACTTACCAACGGCACAAAACCCAAAAATCTACAGTTGACTTTAGTGTAAAACCAAGAAAATTAACAAGTTCTCACAATTGAGAAACTGGAATCAACACATTTTTGGCTACTGACGACTAATTGTTGCAGCTGTGATTTGCCTCAGAGGACCATATAATTTCCTTGGGTCTTAGATGAACTTGCAATTTTCTGCTTTGTTTGAACAGTTTCCTGAGAGAGATTTATGTTTGCGCTGGTGCACAGAAAACACTGGCAACTGTACTTCTCATTCAAACTTCATAATGTGAGCCTCTGAATCAAGTAAAAACACCAAAGACTGTAGTGAAAGTGCTCAACTAGCAGTCTGGCAAAAGGTCCGCAGATGTCAACAACATCATCGGCAGCAGAGCAGATTTGTCTCCGAGCTCTTCCTGCAGAACAAAGGAGGAGGAAGTAGTTTCATTGGGCGTGATGATTTCCAGAACACATTGAGTGCCTGGCGGGCCTGGCAGAGGAGACCACTAATGGCTCCCCATGTGTTCAAGCTCCACTCCCTGAAACACAACAGTCCCCATATGGCCTGACTGTGCAGCCGACAGCGGACTGTGTTATCAGGTGGAAATGAGCTGCCTGCACGTCGACCCACAGGCCGATCCATCCCATATAACTCCAGCTCTAATGTTGTGTTTCTGAGATCACTGTTTAAACAGTGTAGTGGTCAGAGATTCATGCTATCAACCAGTTCTCACTCCTCCTTCTCGGAGTCATAACTCAGTGTGACTTACACTTCTACAGGATACTATTTTCTCAGATACCCACTGTAAATAAACATCCATAAACCCCCCCGAGGATTCACAGGAAAAACCTCAGAACTTGCCTGAGAATCGTCACGTTTTTAACTTCTCCAGTTTTCCAGTGAGAGTTGTCTGTACAATCCTCACTGCTAAAAGCTAATTCAGCATACTTTTAATGGTGCAGAGTATACGCACGTCTGGTTAATGGATGTCAAATGATGAGCAAGATGTCTGGATTTTTCCTAGATGATGTAATGATGCTGGTTTGAATATTTCACCCTGTAAACCTATGACATAGTTTAACTGAAGTGTTAGAAGAAGAACATACAGATCAAATATTTCTGTGACACTGTATCAGAGGGTGGAGAAATATGGTTTCGTATTTGAGCTTACTTGAGGGGAAACTTTAGGGAGGATGAGAGTTTAAGGGATTGTCAAGATCTTACAGATAAACTGACATCACTGGTTAGTGGTGGTGGAAAGTCAACTGGTCTGTAATGTGAAGGTTGCTACAGCAACAGACATTATTTACATCAATCATGCGACTGAAGAGGAGGAGCAGCGGCGGGAGTTTCTGGGTTACAGACGGATGATTTTATCTAGACTGTCTGACACAACCACGAGTGGTCACATTCATGCTCTCTGGGTTGTGTGCAGGACCATGAGGAGGAGGAGGAGGAGGAGGAGGAGGAAGAGGAAAGGGCAGAGTCAGAGGGAGAGGAGAGGAACATGTGGAGTACAAACTGTCACAGGAAGAAACAGTAGAAGTACTTTGTAGGAAGGAAACAGGTGGTTAAACGATCCTGACTGTCAGTCAACAACAGCAAACAACGCTACATCCTCAGAATCAAAATGTCCTTAAATGTAGATTTAAGATCAACTTTTGTTTCAAATTATAAACCCACAGCAGGTGTTGCATTTTACAGAGCGGCAACCGTTTTAAATCTTGGTTAAATGTAAGACATTTTTACCACAGCAGATTGCAGCAGATGGCCTGGCCCCCACAGAGCCCATCATGGAGTCAGTCTGGGAGAAAGAGAAGACACTGAGACAGCCTGAATCCACAGAAATACTGTGGCGACGTCTCCAAGATGCTTAAAGCGACGTACCTGCCAAGAACCTTGAGAAGAGTTAGTATCAGGGTCTAGTTTGACCCTGGAGAACTCTTCAGATCAACTTGGGAGCAGATTCTTGTTTTCAGAACACCTGCTACATACACATCATATTACCAGAGACGTTATGATGGAGGAGACTAACCACTTAAGAGACTCATGAATAGAACACTCCATGAAACAGCCAATGCATGAGGATTTAAGCTCTGCCTCACTGTCAAAACCATAATCACAGTGACAAACTCCCTCTCAGGCAATAAGGAGCTGAAGCGTCTGATTCTCACAGACAGTTGTGGCGTTGTCGGTGCTATGGATGCACTTCAATCTGATGAGCCGCGAAGAATCAAGCCTCAAGTTGTTCAGCCGGAGATGACTCAGACCTGCGTCCTATAATTTACTCACTGTGAGTTGGAAATCTAATTAACTGCCGAGTTAATCATCTTAATGCTTTTCTAGGCCAGGTCTTGTTTGTCTGAGGAGAAAACCTGACTGTTCTTTCTGTTGAGATGATCGCAGAGGGAGCAGAGTGTTGTGGTGAGATACAGAGGGATGTAGGCTGACAGATGTGTGTGTGGTTCCTGAGGTGGAGGACACCACCTGCGGGCAGCCGCAGAAAGCCCTTAAAAGAGTCTGTGATGTGGAAGTACCTTCTAATGTTTATCTGGGAGGACAGCCAGCGTGCTGTAATGTCTGCTGGTCCCACGCCACCATCCATCCATCACCGTGACACAGCCATGACCACGGACACTGTTGCCCTGACGACAGACGGCCCGACCCCAACAGCGCAGCGAGACTGACATCACTTTACCAGTGAGAGAAATTACCCCAAACCAGGTTAATGTGACCGACATGTGGACAGAGGAACCCACAGAAAAATCTGTGGTGACTGTTTGAATTATTTAACAGAACATGTACTTCCTTAAAATAACTTATAAATCATAAAAATCGACCTCCTCAGTTTCTCGCAGCCAGAGGGGGGGTGGCAGACTTTACTGTAATGCTGTAGGGAAAGCTGAGGTAAACACACCCACCCACTGGTGTTGGATTATGTGTTTCGTGACAGTACCTGTAGTCAGAGCCCTGCCGTCGGCAAAACAATCTGCTAACGTGAGAGCAGCAGATAAAAGGAAAGATGCAGGGGCAAGTTTTTGCAGGTACGAATTTTCCTCAAGTTCTCCAGTGAAAACTGTGAGATGCTTTCTTTTATTCTCTTACTACACACAGACGTATACAGGCCTTAGCATGTTGGAGACGTGATGCAAACTCAGAGACGACAGAGCAAAAGAAGAAGCTTATATTTTCATGCAAAACCAAATTTGTTTCCTTCATTATCTTTGCACATTTACCAACGAGCATGAATGAACTTTGCTCTGTGCACAGATTAAAACACCCAGAACAAAAGCGAAAAGTCAGATAAAACTGGATGATGAAGTAATTTTAGTGAGCAGCTGGAACAGAAACTCAGTGGTCTGAGGCAGAAAAACCATTGTTTGGAGTCTTTGAGTTCAGATTCCACCTCCTGCTTAAAATCAGCGAGAGGAAAGATTTCCTGTTTCACACCCTGCCTGCTAATCACACCACACAAGTAACACCACAAAGACTGACAGTTTGTTTTACACTTTAAAATCCCCCTACGCTCAGAGAGTGATCTTACTCTGATGTCTGAGCTTCGCTGTGCAGATGGATGTGTGCAGTTTATCGTCACATCCACCTGCTGAAAGGGCAAAGTTTCTGTATGCTCTCCTTAAATCTGAGTTTAACACCTGGACGTACCAACAGGTCTCAATCACAGTCCACTACTGAACAAGTGTGATGTGGAAAGTCTCCGGTGCAAAAACACTAAGAGTGAACTTTTCAGTGATTTTTAAAAAATTTTAACTATGAAATTCAACTTTTTTGTTAAAAACATCATCGTTCAGATACAAATTTATATAAAACAAAGCTTGTTTGAAGGGAAGTAAATTTAGTAAACTTAAATTTTTTTTTTTTTTTAAGTCAGACAATATACAAACTATTTGGTTTGTGATTTCTCTTTGCACAAAGCTGCAAAAACACACACCAAATACAAGGTTTGCTGAGAGTCCTGCAGGGGCTGGTAATGACCTCAAACTCCAGATCCACTAACTAACTGTTTCAGGGCTTTTAACCTCTCCATATCAGCTGATGAAGCTCAGTCACTGACTGTGAGATGTGGCTGAAAGCTCAGAGAAACCCGCAGCGTGAATCCTGGGTTGAGATCATTTTGACACTTGCTCTGACACACTGACTGTTTGACACGCAGCAAAGGTCCCCCAGCTGGAAACCGAACTCTGGACTTTGCCGTCATGTGATATCATGGAGGTATTTTGGATTGTGCTCTGTAGATGCCAAAATTACCAACAATGATAAGGTTATTTGATGACTTTGCCTTTTCCTACAACCACAACAAATCAGAGGTGAAAAGTGAGACACCAGACACCAGTGGAGCAAAGTCAACTGTACAGTCTTGTCTGACAAGTTTTGGAACATCTCAGTTTTTCCTTTTTTTATTTATTTAAGCAGCTTAAGTCCAGAACCTGATGCTGGACCAGTTCTGGCGCTGAGGTGACTGCTGCTCAGATCCTGTTTCCTACACGCCACCTATCGTTTTCAATTAGAGAGGATGAGACCACACTGACACTGCAGGTGGCAACACTGGCACCATCTGTGTGTGTGTGTGTGTGTGTGTGTGTGTGTGTGTGTGTGTGTGTGTGAGATCAGACTTACCAAGACTGAGTGCATTCCCATGTAGATCCGACTGACACAGACCAGCAGACACCAGCAGAGAGCCAGACTGAAGCCCAGTGTGAACGGGTACTGTGGAGGTGAAAGGAGACACGAGATGACACACCTGCACTGTTTGGAAGATTACAGATGTTTATACATCCTGAAATGTCTGACTGTGATTATACTGAGTTGTATCTGTATCTGTCTGTGCAGAGTTTTCCACTAGAGACCTGTTTTCACACTCCTCTACTGAAGTGTGACATGTCTTTGCACTTCTCTAACATCCAAGATTCAAGCACACAACAGGAAAGGTAGATTTGCTGCGTCACAAATTTGAAAGGAATAATGGTCCAATGTGTAAATACCGGCAAAACCTGAAACCTGAAACCTCAGGTGCAGAGCAGACAGAGCAAGAGAACATTTTGACTGTAAACATGGCAGAGTGTGCAGTGTTTAGATGTAAACTGGACCCTTCAGGACATAACACAACCTGAACGCCATCAGTTTTCACTGTTTCGACAGACAATGTTCTGCTAAGAAAACTTGGGTCCTTTCGTTTATCTGGGTGTTAATTTGACACGCAACACCCACCTAAACATTGTTGTAGACCAAGCACACACCCCCCCATAGCAACAGCACCCCCCAGCAGCAGCGGCCTTCCCCAAGAGGACAATACACCCTGCCACAAATGGCTCACAAAGCATGACAAAGAGCCCAGGGTGTTGACCTGGCCTCCAAACTCCCCAGATCCCAGACCCAAAGGATCTGCTGCCATGACACCCGGTGCCAGACACCACAGGACGCTTCCAGAGGTCCAGGGTCCACACCCAGACAGGACAGCGCTGTTTTGGTGACACGAAGGGGATCTACACAGAATTAGGCAGGTGGTTTTAATGTTGTGGCTGAAATCCATATTCAGTTGACTCTGCTTTGTACTGTTTGCCTTTAATCTGCTCTCTGTGTTTTACATTACACAACACATAACTCTACTTAACGAGTCGCTGCGTCAAAGACAACATAACAATCATCGTATTGATTAATCTGACCTTAAACGATCATAAAATAATTGGCTGTTACATTCAGCTACACTTTGGCCAGTGTGCAGTTTGTAACACGCCTTGATTAAATGTTGCAGTGAGGCAGTGGGTCTGATTATCTGCTAATGTGTACTGGACTGAACTCAGAGGACATCATAAATATTTCAGCACTTCTGCTGTTTCCTTATCAGATGGACTTGGCCTGTGGCGAAGAGAGAAGGGAGGGACAGAGCTGACAGCTGGGTTCACACTGCAGCTTTAAAGTGTCCAAAGTCAGATTCTTTCTTCCTCATGTGACTCAGATTATTTGTTTTCTAATCAGTGTAAACTGTAAAAAGCTGCGGTGAGTCACTGTTCCTCAGTTTTGATCCAAAGCACATGTGACTGAAAATCAGATCCAGAGCTGTGAGACCGGTATGTGCCGTGTAACTCAACGCTCGGCTCAGTGCAGCCGAGACAAGATGATACAACGCTGAAATGAGCGAGTCGATCGCACGTCACTGAAGTGTCAGTGGTGTATATTTGAGGACTGTCAGCGCGACGAACACAGAAGTGCAACAAAGAAAGGAAAACCAAAGGAAAACAAAAGTCACAAACCAAAAAACACTGACATCCAGCTGCCAGTTTGTGATTTTAATGCAAGATAACATGAGGCAGGATTGCTGTGGCACCAAAAACTGAGTGAATGAATCTAAGAGACAGAATTTTGTAATGACACTGACAAAGTAACAGCAGTCATGTCAGGGCCAATACTAATCACTTATTATGGTCAATATTCAGGCTGATACCAATCAGAAATATCCATCACAGTTTACTTAACCCGAGGTGACATCCTCAAATTGCTTGTTTTGTCCAATCAACTCCAAAACCTTCAGATGCAGCGTCACATAAAATCACCAAATTCTCACAATCAAGAAACTAAAATTAGGTGAAATTTGGCATTTAATTTTAAAAACCACTTCCCATCTAAAAAAGTTGTATATGAGCAGCAGTTCAGGACTTAGCATGCAGATCTGCAGTGTGAGTGCAGCCACGAAGAGGAGGAGAAAAGAGAAAATGAGTGACTGCTCAGCAGAAAGAGATGACAGATGAGAGAGTGTGCTGCTGAGGTTTGCACACTTGCTCAAAGCCTTTTGTTGTCTTCATTGTGGCTCCTGTGTGTTGAGATAGCTCAGATTTCCTCTCACACACCAGAGTTAACACGACAGATTCCACACCACCGCTGTGACTCCCAGACCTCCAGCCTTCGGCTTTTTAAGGCACCAGCACTGATTTGTAACTGAAATGTTGCTTTGAGGTTTGCAGGGTCAAAGTACACAGGAAAGAGGACACAAAGAAAATAGTCTCTCAGTTACAACATGCAGGCGTCACGTTAAAGATACTCCAGCTGCACTCCATGAACTCTGCCTGTCGGCCTTCTATGTGTATTTCTACATGTTATCTGCCACTCTGCTACTGTTACTGCTTCAGCCACTAATAAGAAACAAAGACATATATGAACCAATTTACAACCTGCATTAGCCTAATGGATAAAAACATAGAAAGCAGTTTTGTACATACTGCCAATGGAGGCTGCTGAACTCCAGCTCAAACACAGAGCTGGCTGCTTATCTGCCAATGTACAGTAGATATTTGTGATGCAGATAAACTAACCACAGCTAAAATTTACCTGCATTTACCTAAAGGCACGTCTGAGTTCACAGCGTGTGTGTAACGGAAAAGTAAATAAAACCAGTTTCACTTTACTATTAGTGTTTTTTAAGGACTTTAGGACAAATAAATAACAGTCAGCTGCAGAGCTAATGTGGTTTATGTGTAAATACCTGCAAAACTCCCACCAAACCATGTTAGCATGCTAACATGCTAAACTAAGATGATGAACATGGCAAACATTACACCTGCCTAAACATCAGCTTGATAGCATTGAGAGCATGTTAGCATGCTAACATTAACCTTCATTCCTAATAAACAAACTAACCTGTATTAAAAGAAGTTTGTTACTTCTTTTCTTACCTGTTTTCTATTTGAAAGCACCTGAAACTAATTTTGAGCATCAGTTAGCGTTTTACACTTTGACGTTCAGTCTCTCACATTCCCCACAATAATTGTGCAATTACACAGACCCAGAGTCAGCAGGCAGAAGCACTTTACTCAAGGACATAACACACTTGTTCAAAGGCTGTTGCATCAGACAATGTGCGACTGACGGGCTACATTTAGTGAGACTCCTGTGAGACTCTTCTTACAGGTGTCTCTCTAACCACAGGGCTTCACTTCAGAGTGTCAATTATAAACTCTGAGACCTCTTTCAAAAATGAGGTCAGTGCAGAGGGAGACTGGTTGAGAAACAGGCGTCTTTATGTGTGTGGATTAGCTGTGAAGTTGGGTCAGACGCAGCCGCCCGTTGGTCAGGGGGGGGAACCATGTGCGGACATGTTGTCCAAACAGCGTCCTCTGTCCGTGTGCAAACAGAGCTTGTGTCACTGGGTCCCACGGCCGTGTTTGCACGCTCGCTCTAGCTTCAGGACTGCGACTGCGGCGGTGCTGCGGCGGTCGCCTCGTGCACAGATTTATAGACATGGTGTGTTTTTTGTGTGGCTTGTGGTTCTATTCACACTGCCTATTGACTGTTAGCCTCAGCGTAGGGTTTGCTGCTCCCTAAAGCGACATATACTGCACATACATACACACACACACAAACCACACAGCTCCCAGGGTGTGCTGTGTTTGACTTTCAACACGGCCAAGATGTAAACTAGTCTGGGTTTGAGGCTACGCACAAGCTAAGTTGTGAATATCCTTCTTATGCTGGAAGATGAAACCACAGCAAAAGACTGAGCTCTGACCTAATTACTTATAAACTGCTCTTACAGTAGGTTGAAGGAGTGAATGCAACTTCACACGTTTGCAGCTTCAAATACCAACTAGAGGTCCAGACTGTTTCTTTTTATGTGCAATTCTAATATCATTATATCTTAACTCTACATACTAACTCATTTTTATGGTATATCTCTCTCTGAACATACAAACAGCTGCTGCAGCAGTCACTGGGACTTCATTTCTGCACATGAATCTGACAGTATTATGGAAGATGTCAATGGAAAACGGGCCACTCCTCTGTCTTTGTCATAAAAATTATAACTGCAGCTCTTTTAAGAGAAACCAACATCATATAAGGCCCTTTTCCGCCTTTTGAATGCAACCAAAGAGACTCTGGGTTGATATTCATCTGCAATTTGAATGAAAACACAATGTACAACTCAGGATTGGAGTTAGGAAACAACTATACTGTTAAACTCATTCATGCTTGCAGGAAAAGCCATCGTGTTCCCGCCTAATGTTCCTGCTCGGGAGAGGAAGTCTCACACAAAGCCTGTTTACCACCATGTTTTCTGTTCTGGCTTCAGGGGACAACACAACAAGACTATAAAGGAACAAATAAACGATTCTTTATTTTGCTGGTTAAGAAACTGATGCTCTCTTCATCAGACTTTCCCATTTTCTTGTATCTCCTCCATCCTTCCCTCCTCTGCTCTAATTTGTCTTCTATCACTCTGTTCCTCAGCTCCTCTTTTCACACCCTCTCATCTTCCTCTCCAGGCCTCTCTTTGCTCTCTTTTATCATTTTCTCCCCTTCATGTTTCTTCATTAATCCCCTCTCCTTGCCCCAAACCACTTCTCTCCTTCTCCATCTCTTTCCCTCCAGTCTCATCTTGTCTAATCTCCTCTCATCTACTATATAGTCTAATCTTTTCTCTGCTTCCTGCCTCACATCTCCTCCTCGCCTCTCCCTGCACTTCTCTTTTCTGTGCCTCATCTTCTCTCTTACTTCACTCTTTCGATTATCTTCCATAGACACATCTGGCTCCAGTTACTGTCGGAGCTGGAGGAGGGCGGTGGGATGGGAGGAGGACCGTCTGACTGCAGCCCATCCAAATCCAAACATTCCTGGTTTGCTCGGACAAGTCGGGCCGAGGCAGAGAATCAGCAGGAAACCTCAGCAGTGAGCAGCAGAGGAGGAAAAGCACAAACCTTTCCTCTCTGAAGACATCACCAACATATCTGCACAGGTTGCTGCATTAACAACATGCGTGTCAGTAACTCCGTAGCGACCATCACCACTCTGTATTTATCTGCTGTGCTTTGCCAAAAGAACCTCACTCCTTCTTATATAACACGACCAGCTGCTGTTAGACTGGTTCAAACTACAACCTTAATCAGAAAAATAAAGAGCTGAACCTGAACTTTAACCTTTGGGTTTGGGGAGCATTAGTTAAAAGACTGTGGTGGCTGACTAGAGTCCAAGTCACATGTCTCAATGTTCACTCCTCTGCTTGTTGCATATGAATCTGCACAGTGAGTGTTATCATCCTTTCCAACACTATGCACATTCAAAGTTCAATTAAGCTACTAAAACTAGTAGAGCTGCCCCCTGAAAGTCAAGAGGAGAGCTACTGACTCTCTCCCTCACGGTTTCTGACTGTGTGGAAATCTGATGTTTCACCATCACAGATAAACAAAGGCCTTCAAACTTTGGTTTTCCTCTGTCTCTGTTTTTAGAGATCTTTTGTTTAACTTTGTCGAGCTGTTCTGACTTTGTCACTTGCACGTAAGGCACTCTGAGCTGCAGTCTTTGTACCAAATGTCCTATATAAGTGAAGCTACTGCAGTCTGATAAAGGAGTTTTGTGCCTCCCCTCTGAGAGATTTCCTAAGTTATAATTTACATGGAAAACCTTGTGGAAAGAATCCTCGTGTATTATTGAAACTTTGACAGGGAAAATGTGACTTTAAATGTTTTATGCTCCTTCAAGACTAAGAACAAAACTGCTCATCATCTCTCTACACAGTATTTCCACCAAAGTGATGACACCAAAGCAAGTCAGCGATAAATGACAGCTCTTAATGAATCATGAATCAGACTGAGAGACAGAGGAAACGATGGCAGCAGTGCGTCAGATCAAGTCAATGACACTGCATTAAGGCCAAAGATGAAATGATCTCTGTCAGAGGTCAATTCATCTGCTGTGGGATTTGGGAGAAACTTTGTATGAGCTCTGTTTCAGGTGCTAAAACAGTATCAGTACTCATTCACTCACTCAGCCTGCGTGTGTCAAAAAACACTTCCTATCTAGTCAGAGTTTGTTTAGTAATA
This sequence comes from Lates calcarifer, assembly GCF_001640805.2. Taxonomy (NCBI): domain Eukaryota; kingdom Metazoa; phylum Chordata; class Actinopteri; family Centropomidae; genus Lates; species Lates calcarifer. The sequence continues at coordinate 23,304,290 of NC_066851.1, forward strand.
AACCTGTTCAACAAAAACTATGACCTGACTGTGTGGACGTGTTGTACATGACCACGTGGGCTGGACCATAAACCAAAATCTAATCTATAAACTGCATTGGTGCTTCCATGTGCTCTCAGTGCAGGAGGATAACGATGATGAGCCTTCAGAGAATACAGAGGTGCCAGCATTTGACATCTGTAACATGCAAAGGACACTCCTTTAGGACAGAAGGTAGCCATCCATAACATTTTATCCTGTTAAATAGATCCACTTATGTAATTAAATGGAGGTGCAGTGGCAGAAGACGTATGTCGGTGCAGTTCTGTCAGCACTTCTTAAAATCCCAGTTAGGGCAAAGTTGAAAATGACATTTTCAGACCAAAATAAACGTGAGAGAAAAGTCAGATTGAAAAAGTGAGACAGAGGTCAACATCTTATCTGGTGCTCCACATGAGCAGGACGACTGTTTGTATTTCAAGACCTTGAATAGAGGCTGATTTGTCCAAACAAACCACGCAGAGGAGGGTTTGGGGGAACGATACACTTCGTATCGTGTTTTCCGAGTTCAGGCCGACGAATAGAAAGAGACCTTTTGTGACAGTAAGGAGAAAGGAGAGAGATACAGACGCTAAATGGGTCTTATCTCGGAATCCCACACTCCTCGGTCAGGGGTCGGCTCTCTTATCTCCTCCTCTGGCAGACAGACGGGGAGGCAGAGGGTCGTAAATCAATCCCACCTCTGCTCTCGCCTGCTGTGATTTTAAAAAAAAGCAACACAGGGATCCTGTGTATTTTACATTTCAAAACCCTGAGGACCAAGCACAGCTGTATAGTTCTCGGAGCTAGCCGATGCTACGCTATGATTGGCCAGTCTGCGTTCAAGGGGTGGGACTTAGAGAAGGGTCAACTGGGGCACGGGGTTAACTACACACACCACGAGTGGTATGCCCTGTTTCTTCACTTGTTTCTGCTCACCACTCCAGTTCTTCAACCCCGAGTGCTAAATGCTAGAACGAGAGGATTAAATACTCTTCAATCCAGAGAAGACTCTTTAAATATTTGACACTTTCCACACTTCTTGTATAATACGTCCACACATTGGTCGAGTCTGCCTCGTCCCTCAGCTCTATAAGAAACAAATGGACTTCCTGCAGATTGTTGTTCATGTTCCTCACTGTGTGGATGCACAGAGAGACAATAGAGGTGAACTACACAGACCTTCTGTTGGTTTTTACAGACTGGACACAATAGAGTGTTGTTCACTGAGTGAATAGGAGGGAAAGGAGGAAAGAACAACAGAGAGTGGCTTGTTAAAAGAAAATTCCTGCATGGAATGTTATTCCAGTGATTTAGGATTATTTGATTCGTTTTTATGGACTATTCAACAGATCTCCTCTAAAGTGGGAAAAGGGTGCTTCACTGGGAGAAGCTGAGAAAGTTGAAATCTTTAGCCACACATTAGGATATGAAATGCTAAAAACAGCCACCGTACAGAGGATTGAGGCTGCAACTAATGATTATGTTTGAATTATCCACTCATTATTTTCTTGATTAATCAATGATCGTTTGGCCTATAAAATGTCTGCAAAACCCCCAATGTGCAAGTGATTTTTGCCCTAAAATATGAATTAAATGATCAATCAATTATTAAAATTGCTGCTGACATTTTTAACCTAGCTAAAAATATTATTTTCTGCTGTGTATTGTGTTTTACACCAGACTGGCTGTAGACTTTTAGTCTTGCTGTATCCACAATGAGCTTGATTTCATTTTAGTACAAGAAGCAACGGTCAACAAATGTGCTCATACAGCTGTACAGCCGCCCTGATGCTGTCACTGTATCCACTGAGCTAACTGCTCATTAATTGTTAAAAAGCTTCAGAGGAACGACTTCTCGGGCTGATCCTGAACGCTGCTTCACGCGTGCTGACAAGAAAGAGGAAACGAGATCATATTTCTCCCAAATTAGCTTCTCTGCACTGGCTCCCAGTAAAATCCAGAATAGGATTTAAAATCCTCCTCCTCACCTACAAACCCCTTAACAGTCAGGCGCCATCACATCTTAAAGAGCTCGGAGTATCCTATTACTTCCCTAGAACACAGCCCTCTCGAAATGCAGGCTGAGCGGTGGCTCCTGAGCTTTCAGCTCTTCTACTGTGGAACCATTGTTCAAAGCTTATAGTTGGATGGCTGAAGCTTCCAGGACGGTTCGAGGCAAAGTTGATCCAGTCAGGCCCCGATCAGATACGACATGGTTTTTGCAGTGAGAGCTGTCTTTTTCCAGTCATTTTCTATGGGCACTAAGTGTTTTTTGTGTGCTGCTAATCCACCCTCAAAGCTTTGAGCTGACGAAACTTCAACTCAAAGTGCCTGATGTTATTTGCATTTTTTCCCCATAGTCTGATCGGATGAATCGAGAAGAGAAACTACTGGTGGCTGATGCTGGATACCTGGAGCTATACGACTTTACCAACCTCAGTTACCATGACTTGAACAGAAAGCAGCAGGCCTGCAGGCAGATTAGTGCAGTGCTTCAGCTTTTGGTGGTTGTGCAGTATGCCTCATTTTGCAGGTTCTGTCTTCTGCCTTCCCATGATGCCCTAAGCTCCTCTGCCTCTCCTGCCATAAAAGCATGTTACTAACGCGACATCTTCTCTCTCTCCTGTAGATTTGCTCTTTCTCATCTCTCCCTACCTGTTGCTGTCTGCAGGTACTGCTGCAGACTCTGGATCTGTGATTACAAAACCTTCTGGCCCCACAATCCTGCTCAACACATACATGAGTGGTCCAGTCATATGTTTTCAGGTGTTAGTATGGACAGGAGATTATTTCTGACATGGAACTAAAACTCTTGTTTGGACTGAGATCATCTTAAAACGCCTTTTTTTGGGCATAGCCTCAATCCAACCCACCCAGGCATCATTTCTGTTACAATTTGGCACCAAATTAATAAAACTGACTTGACCTGACTTGACCTCAGAGGGCAAAGTCCCAGTGATCCTGGCTGGCAGTTGGGGAGGGTGTGGGAGAAGCATGCCCTGTAGGACAGTAGATTACAGGTTTGACCCCAAACCAGCAAGTGGCACAGTGGCTTTGAGCAAAAGAGTAAAAGCTGAGTGGGTGAAAGTAACACTGTGGATGTAAATGTGCATCTCTGCAGGATCAAGTTCAGCCTTCTTATACCTGTGAGGAAGAAAATACTCAGGCAGATGTTACTAGCTATAGGTTTAACACCTGGATATCCTTTAAAATAAAGTTTAACCAAGTATTGAAGCATAACTTAATGTATGCAGCAATCATTTTTTTTAATGATTTCTATGTGCATATCAGATAGATAATCAGCCTTTTGATAGCTGAGATAATGGAGATACAGGTTACATACTGGACAAAGGTTTAATATTATTTTACACTGGTCAGCCCCCAGAAGGAGGGACAGGGTGAGCAGCAGGTGTTACTGCAGTTTTCACGGATGCACTTTAGTTCCCCAGTGAAGTTTCACCCCACTGCTTACTGTTTATTTTGTTCTCAAGTGAACCTTAAGGATCACTTGAATGGAACAAGGACAAACTGGCAAATAGAGGCAAATGTTGTGAAACATCACAAGGGGAACTTTCTCAGTTTCTTTCGTGAAAATCAGAGAAGTGGCTCCTGAACACTTCTCCTTCTGCTAAATTTTTACCAGCTACTTGGGTGTGTTAAGACGGATTTACTGTACCTCCCACCGGCCGTAGGTCATGAAGAACAGGGAGAAGGGGATGGCTGTGCCCGACATGGCGTGTGTGGACGGCATGCTGTACTCCGAGTTGTAAAACATCTCCACTTTGACCACAGGCGGTGAGGCGGGCCGGGGCCAACCGAACACATCCTTGGTGCACTGTCCCAGATACATGACCCAGACCCAGACCATGATCAGCCTCCTGCCCACGAAGGCGTCCAAGTTCCAGATGACGAAGGGGAAGAAGGTGATGTAGAAGAGCTCGTTGCCCAGCTCGGTTCCGAAAGTGAAGAGGTAGTACAAGAACCGGTTCTCGATCAGGAACTCCTGCCCGGCGTCGCCCGTTAGAGAGTTTCTGCGGAGGGGTTTCACCGTGCTGCTCCGTGCGGAACCCGGGTCTTCACCGCTGTTCTCGCTCCCATTTAACTCTTTAGCCCCTGAAAAGTCCGGCCCGGCTGCGCTGCTGCTGCTGCCGCCCTGACCCGCGGCTGTAGCCCCGGCGAGCGAGCGGCCGTTGCTGCCCACACCGACCGTTTCTCCCCCGGCGGTCGCTGCGGACATCACCGCCCCGTTCCGGGGAGCGTTTTCACTGTCCTCCCCGTGGTTATTCGCAACAGCTGACCCGGCAACCCTCTTCCGAACCGTCCGATGTTGTCGTCTGTACTTTCTCCCCCTCTCCAGCTCCAATGACGGCCAGGTTTTCTCTCTCATTTTCCCCGGTGATGTGATGATGACAAGCCCCGTTGTTGTGCGAGTGGCTCCGGTCCTCTTCCTTGCTGCTGCCGCTGCTGGTGGCGATGCTACCAGGGCAGGCGGTTCTCGAAAACGTCCCGCGCACCCCACACATCTGCTGAAAGCGGGCGACAAGGTGGGGGTCTTGGAGATAGCGGAACGGCTCCACGAACCAGTCACGTTTCCCCATGTTTACTCCGGTTTAATCGCCCACACACAGCCGAGAAAAGGAGCTCGGACTCCGCTACTTTCTCCCAACAGTGGATGCTAGTTTTCCGGCTAACGTTAGCTGGCTAACCCGTGCATCACGGCAGAGTGCCGCTCAGAAGTGAATCCCGAATCGTTTTTAAAACACAACAAGTTGTTATGACGGTAACTGGTGTTTTTTCAAAAAAGAAAAAATACCGTTTTCAGTTGGACGGTAACGGATAAACCGGACTGGACGGTTCTTGTTCGACACGGTCCGGTCGCGTTCAGTGTCCCGCTATCTGAGCGTCTCCTGTAAATGACAGATCTGTGGAGCCGTCAGGGGAGCGCGCGCCTTCCCCGTTGCGTTCACGTACTGTCGGAAATTTAGCAATTTTCGTCAGCCAACTTCTTGGGTTTCTTCTTATTATTTGTAATGTTCTGGATGTAACTAAATGCACCGACTCAAGTAGTATTTATTTTGATGTACTTTTCATGCAACTTTCTACTTCCATTCCACTGCATTTTAGAGGTTTACTGTTTCCAGGACGATGGTTATTGTGGATACTTGACTGAGCTTTGAGTGCATTAAGACTCGACTCTCTAAACGTTTGAGTTTGGTAGAAGCACTTGAAGGTAACGGTAGTTCCGGCGCGCACGCACAATAAACGTGCTCAAGATGTCACAACGTATCGTGGCCGCGCTTAATCTACAGCCTTTTTTTTTGCGCAATTTACACATCTTTAAAAATTAACCCCTGAAATACATAGGACCATAGATAGATAGATAGATAGATAGATAGATAGACAAAAAATGCACCAAACACATGAAAACGTTGTCACCTTACATACTTTATTTGATAATCAATCACCTGAAAAAAAGTTTAATGGCCCTTTTTCAAAATAAGTTCATCTTAAATATGGAATATGCATTTTCATCAAAATATAAATTCTTGTTTTAAAATATCAAGCTTCTCTTTAATAGTTGCCTTGTTGTTGTGTGTTTTTTTTAATTCATTGTCGTGATTGTTATCAAGATGCACATTTTCAAACTCAGTAAAACTCCCAGACAGAGACCAAACACTCAAAGTACAGAAAGAGACACTGAGAAGGGATGAATCATTCATCACTGTTGTCATACAGCAGATTAGACAGTTTTATAATGCACACTTTGTGCAGCATTAAATAATAACATATGTTCTGACAAAACCCAGTCTCCTGTGCTGTTGTATTCAGGACTGATAGTAGGAAAATATTAAATATGAAATCAATTAAAGGACATTCTGCTCTTTGATAGTCTGTTTTAAAAAAAATTAAAAGTATATATCCACAAAAACAATATTTGGTGGAAGAAAAAAATATTGTGACTTCTAGGAGCAGAGAAGAAATGTCATCCTCTTTTTTTTAAATCCACAAGAAAGCAAAGTATGACTTGTTTCATCACTGGGGCTTGAAGTGTCACCATTTTCCTCATTATTCACTTTCATTGTGAAATTTAAACACATCAGCCACAAAGAGGGGCTTCAAGATGAATTCTTTCACCAGCAGAGAGCAGCAAAGTGATGCAAAAAGAAAAATACTCACAGCATACACAGGACGTCAAATACAGACAGAAACAGTCTCCCCACAGGCAGAAAATGCACCTCAGAGAACGAGGATCTTGAGACAGCATGGCAATTCACACAGTCCAGGGAATGTTACATAGAATATTTCATAAATCACACAGTAGAATAAAAAGATAACAGAAGCATATCAGCGCATATTCTCCACGCAAGCCAAGGTGCATCAAATAGTAGCCTGCAGTTTGTAAATCCCTGAATATGCTCACCGTTCACATGAGCAACAGTAACAATAAAAATCATTAACATACCAGCAACAGCAAAGAAAAAAATCCTGCCTGCTCAGAGTCTCTCACATTTGCACAAATACTAAACGGCAGTGACGCTGGGACAGAGTTTGACATCAACATCAGAGACTCTGTTGATCCTGAGGCAGAAGAAGAATCAGGGTTTCTCAGCTTCTTAAATCCACTCCTGCCTCTTAGCAAGGTGATGAGAGGAGGTAACATCCTGCTGATGAACATAACAGAGCCAACGACACACGACCCCCCCCCCCCACCCCCAAAGGTTTTCAGTGGTAAACCGAGGGAAAACAGCAGCAGCAGCTTTCCTCCTGGTGATTGTGAACAAACAGTACATGTTTGCATTTCCCAGCTTTGTGAACGGAGGCATGACAGTGAAGCCTGGAGAGTCAGCCATTGTCGTCCAGGTTGTACAGAAGGACTTGGTGGTTGGGGGTGAGTCCTGGGCACGTTGCCAGGCTGTACAAGCATCCAGCTGAGGGGTAACAGGGCACCAGCCGGTAATGCTGAAGGTCCTCCAGACCAAACGCCGGAGAGCAGCAGTCCGTCACCAGCACCTTCACTCTCTTCCTGTCCGGGTACATCAGCCTCCGCTGCCCACTCTCTCCAATAACCTCCTCTTCTTCTTCTTCATCTTCTTCTTCTACTTCATCCTCGTCTTCTTCCTCCTCCTCGGCCTCCTAGCTCCTCCTCCTCATGGTGGATCTTCCTCAGCAGGTTGTTGATGAGGACGGAGCGCCGCAGGTAGGCCTCAGGGTCCTCCAGGAACCTTAGCTTCTCCAGGGACAGCTTCAGGATGCAGCTCCGGTCTTCCTGCAGTATCAGGTGCTGCAGATAACAGACACAAAGGCAGGGGATGAGTTTGTGCTCTTACTATTTTAGAGGGATAAACTTAGATTTGTAGCTTAAACAAGCAGATACAAGTGGACAGTCTCAGTTTCAGTCAACAGTCCTGTGATTCATATCATTTTCTTGTGATAACATCTGCAGATAATCAGAAAATGTCGACATAACAATACCACATATCTGACTCTTGAGCCATATGGTCAAAATTTTATGAAACAACCGCGACCAGGGCTAGCTGGTTAGCATGCTAATTTCAGTAGAAGAAAAGAAGTGATAGAACTAGAAGCAAAACACTGGCACTGCTTTTCACTGCTGGAGACAGCTCTTGGCGAGTAAAGGAAAGAAGTTTGATGCTAAAATTCTTCTAGACTGGTACAGTAACAGCTGGTAATGCTAATGTTGGCTAGTGATAGCAAAATGTACAAATAGCTCTGTTCTGTAACCATCTTTTTGATACTTAGATGAGCTGAAATGTGTGATCTAGATTTTAGTGTGAACTGAATTCTGTCATGAATATAAAGGTGTCATCTGTGTAGAAGCAGATAAATGCAGTGCAGCTTTAGTAGTCGTTCTACAGGACAGGTATTCAAACAGGTCAGGGTTCTTCAATGCAGCAAATCAAATCAAACTAAAGGTTGGCCGTGAACGCTTAAAGAAAAATGTGTGCAACAGGAAAAGAAGAAGAAGGTCATACTTTTTGAAAATATCCATGTAGGCCTCCATGTAGATCCTCCTCCTCCGCATATTTCCTCTTGAAGTAGGCAACTTTCGACGTTGTTGAATGGTTTGTTCTCTCTCACAGGGAAGGGGCTGCTGGAGGCAAGAAAACAGAGATTAGACTATGAATCAAACAGAAGGGAGGCTGAGAAACATGTTTAATTATTAAAACATTTATTTTTAGCCTACAACACCAGGTTTGTGTTTTACTCTCTGAAGACACTAAATGAGATGTTTCTGAACTCAGCTGTGAACAGAATCAGGGATTTGAAGACAGAGTGTATCTTTACATTTTCACTCTCCGTTTTTTCAGCTCCATCAACATCAAGTATATTATATGTATTATATTTTACATTACAGCAAGAGAGAGCAAATGAACAAAGTTGATTAAGTGATCACCTTTTGAAAAAGATCCATGTGACATTTAAATAAAACCTATTATGAGCAGCCACTGAGATTATCATGATCATAAGACAGAAAGAAAATCCTAACAATTTAGGGCTGATGTTAATAATCATATTTTTTGGAGTGAGGCAGCTGAGGAGCAGTAATTTGTTTATAAAAAGGCAATAATTCCAGCTTTTTTTTTTTATTGCCTGTTAACTACAAACTGTGCTCATTAGTCTCAAAAACCAAATTAAAACCATTTGACATTAAAAGTTTGCAGTGAGATGAGATTATTGAGACTTATTGAAGGTTGGCTTAAGTTAGGCTCACTGATGTAATAACATATTTTTATAGTTCAGTTTCGAGTACTTGTTTAAAATATGTGATGGAAAAAAAAACTTTTAAAGTAACTGTACTGAGAAAAAGAGAACGAGGCTTTTTTGTCATCAAACTACCATTTTCAGAGTCAAGAACATTGATGGAAAGTCTTACATTTACTCAAGTGCTACGATTCAGAACAATTCTAAAGTATTTATACTTCACTTGAGTGTTTCCTCAGCTACAACAGTTATCATTATTAACAAAATAATAATATCATCCGGAGTACTTTGATACTTTAAGCACATTTTGCTGATAATACTTTACTTACTTTACTTAAGATTTTTCATACAGGACATGTAATGGAGTACTTGTACACTGCTGTAGTAGTAGTTTTATTTAAGTAAAGGATCTGAATACTTCTCCCTCTACTCCCTCCTAGAAGTTGTCTCTGGCTCTGTGACGACAGCTAAGACTTATAATTCTCGTGGCCACTAGAGGTCCTTGTCAGGTAAATGTAAACATAGGTCCTGGTAAATCAAATAACAGACAGGACGTCTGATTACCTGCTGCTGACGGTCCACAGTCCGGCGCTCAGCTCTCTGACTGGAGGGTGAATCAGTGCGTCTGAGCCAATTTGAGCCTCCACATTGCCCTCAGGCTCCTGCAGGAGGACACAGGCCCAGAGAGGAGTGAGGAGGAGGAGGAGGACGAGGAGGAGGAGGAAGGACTCAAACCTGTCAGTATGAATGCAGAAACTACAAACACTGCTGTCCTTCAGTTTGGTATCTAAATTTGATCTTTGCTATTCTGTGTGTGCAGGAAAACAGGAGCAAAAAGAAAATGAAGTTTAAATCATTTGTTTGGAATCTGATATATACATTCAGTTATGAATAAGAATAATCTGCATTTTAATTAAAATAATATCACATTTAAAAACTATATATGCACTAATGTATAACATCATGATTTGATCTTTTAATGTTCCATGATGCTGTGTTTATTTGTTTATATTGTTTACTAAAAACAAACAAACAAAAAATCTGCTGTCCTCAGAAGCTCATTCAAATTCAAGAAAGAGCAAGGGGAGGAGAGATAAGAGGGTGGTGTGTGTTATTGAGTGTGTCGTGTGTGTGTGTGTGTGTGTGTGTGTGTGTAGGGGGAGGTGTTGTTATTTAAAATGCCATAAATCAATCATAAACACAGAGTGGGAAGCTTTATCGTTGCGAAACATTCACGCCGGCTCCCCTGAAGCTGCTGCAGTGACTCACACAGTTTTTAACATCCAACTGCAGCCTGAATATTTCATCTGTGGGAGAAATGATGCACGATGATGGACGAGAGAGGCTGCGTGGGAAGTGTGTGTGTGTGTGTGTGTGTGTGTGTGTGTGTGTGTGTGTGTGTTTGTGTGCATGCAACATCTCTACATCTCCTTTTGCAGCAAATATTTCCACTAAAAACACAAGTATGTGTGCACAGCAGATCATGACTTTATAATCCCTGAATTTCCTGCCTTAAACCACGTTTAAGTGTTTAAGACTGAGGTGAAATGTGCACAGGTAAAGAAACTTTTAAGAGTAAAATCAGGTGAATTTTAACAGTTCACTAAACTACGGACATGTCTGCAAAATATCAGCTTTTTGAGAGTGAGAGTGCATTTTCCAGGTAATCCAGTGGGTTTGAACTAATTTTATTTTAAGAAGTAGGGGAATTTTCTTAATTCAACAGAAACACTGTCCACTCATAATTTCTCATAAAAATTCAAAAGAATCAAAATGTTAGTAGACAGGTATTTCTGGTCTGTTATCTCTCTGTTCATTTGCATTTTCAGTTTCAATCTGACTTTATTTTCTTTTTGTGCTGTTTTAAATTTTATTTAATGCATTTATTCACCTCATGTAAAAACACTTTAACTTCCCTCTGTGTTTGTAAGTTGCATCATGAATAAACTCGCCCGCTTTAGAAAAGAGTAGCTGTTTAACATGCAGCGACCACCACCAATAAATCCGTGAGGTGTCCGTTAAAGCCTCTTACCTTTAAATAATTCCGTCCAGCAGCGGCTCAGTAAATCCCACTCAAAGCCTTTGTCTCCGTTGATGTCCTTCGCTCCTCGGCGAGACATCCACTGTCCTCACACCGATTCAGCGACGCTCCCGTTCGGCTTCAGGTCAGAGCCTCCCTCGGTCGGTTCCCGCAGACGGACAGACAGACAGACAGGCAGACAGCTCCAGCTCCTCCGGGGTGAGACGCTCACTGCTCTCCAGTCTCCTAAAATATCCCGTTCACAGCAACAGGAGACGGCACACACCGCTCCTCCCGCGCCCTCATTGGTCCTCGCGGAGGCAGATGTTTCCTGTTGCTAGGAGACTGAGTAAGCGCGGTGATGACGCTCCAGCATCAATCCTCATCTTCCCGCATCCACCGCCGCACGGGTTCGGATCTTTTTACCAACACAGAGCCACACCGAGACAAGTTTCTGTCTCCAAAAACTACAAACAGAAATGTTTCTCCTGTTACATGATTTCTGGAGAAACAAAGTTTGTGTCAGTGGCGGGAAACCTGCTCACATCTTTAACTCAGGGGCGGGTTCAGAAACTTTTGAATGGGGATTCAGAAAAATGAATTATATTAACATATTAACAGCAAACAACAGTCATGTGACACTGTTTAAGATGGAAATATCTCTGCCTAAAACCAGGATACAGGTAATAACCTTTAGCCTTTAGGTGTGCTTCAGTCTTCACTCTTCACACAACCTTTGACAAAATCTATGTTGTTTGCATTGCAGCACAGAATGTGTTCAGACTTGTGGCTCTGATGTCGCAGGTACAGGCCTTATGTTTCCCTTTTCTGCCAAAAAACAAAAATGAGGGTGATTCTTACTCGTCTTAGATTCAAGCCTGTGAGTAAAATCAACACACTGAGGGGAAAACAAGACAAACATTTAGGTTTTAGAGCAGCATTACTAATAAAAATACTAGGTGTCTGGTTCTGCATCATGCAGACATATCCTCAATATCTGGAGAAATGTCAGGCCCACTGGAAGAGTGATAGGTGAGAAAAAACAAATGCCATTAAAAAGATGAACAATAGAGGTGAATTAAACATTGACTTGATACTTGACTACAGCTAATGAACATAAACAAGCTGTTTTTTAGGTTACATCTGACAAAGCATCTGCTGCCAAAGATTTGGTTCAGCTCTCTCAAACAGATACTTTCTGTAATCTCTAATCTAATCTGTGATTTCCTCACTGATTTTGGCCAAAGAATTAAAACTGGAAATCTCTACCACCAATCACAACAGGCTGTTGTCACTGTTTTGTTGTTAAGCATTGGTTATAAAAGCCTCGTTCTCTGAGTTAAGACATCTGAACAGAGATTAGAAAGGAGAGAAGGACTCCAGAAAACAGATGGCAGACAGACTTTCCCACAGCAGGGATCTTCTGGGTTTTATTGGCAACGACAAAACTTGGTACAAAAAGTGCTTTGTGAATGCTGTGGGGGGGTCAGCATGCACAGCCCAGACCAGGACTGCAGGTCTATGGTCTCTGAGGTCTATACTGTAGTTTATACAGACTCTGCAGAGTCAATGTCACAGACTCAACTCTTCTGTAACAGGCCTTCAGGAAGATCAGGTGTCAATAACGATAAAGCAACATCTTCAAGTCTGAGAAAATAAAACATGAAACAGCTTTCAGTTTTTTTCTGTAACAAAAAGGGAGTGTGTTTTATCTGTTTTTGTATCATTGCAGTTCAAAATTTAGATTCACGAGGTCCCACTTTGGCTCTATGTCTGCTGTGTGATGGAGGATTAGAACATTTAAAGGGGCAGTTTGACATTTTGACCAATTTACTCATTTGCCTTTTTGTAGAACTGAGGTCCGGAGGTGTTTAGCTTAGCTTAGCACAAAGACTGGAAACACAGGGAAAAAGCTAGCCGAATTCAAAAATACAGCTTCCAACACTTCCAGACAAACAGTTATATTTTGTTTGTTTAACCTGTAGAAAAACTGATGTAAAGATGAACATTTGTGGTTTTATTTTGAGTTACGTGATGTGATACAGAAGTACAGGGCAGATGCTAAACTGTTGTTTGTTGAGAAGTAAATACACGACATAACTACATCTAAAACTACAAACTGTAGCCTTTACATTTCTGTTTGTGCGCATGTCAAACAATTGAGATGCAGCTTGTTAATTACTGAGCTTTGTAGGTGTATTTTTGAACTATGCACAGAGCCAGGCTAGCAGTTACCACTGGTTTCCAGGCTTTATGCTAAGCTAAGCTAACTGCCTCCAGACTCCAGCCCCATTAACACGAGTGTGAGTTTCCTACATTTGGTAATATTTAAAAAATAATAATTTAGGACATTTTGTGTTCTACATGTGGTTTTTCAGTTGCTCTGGTCTTGGTTTTGACTGTTTGGACTCCCTGTAGACCTGTTGCAGACATGTCTGAATCTGGTCTGACTTGGACCTCAGCCCTGGTCCAGGCCTTGACATCAGGACGCCTGCCCAGGATCGACAGGCTGAATAAACCTTCCATGCATGCAGTCCTACAGCTGCATTCACAGGGAACAACGAGAAGGCTTCATGCAAATTCTGGGATCGTCTCTTTTTGTCACGGTGGATATGTTTCATCTCGAAATGTTACAGGCACTTCATCAGAGTATTACAACTGTATTACATCTGCAGCACAATCTGATTGTCTCACATCTGTAATACGACCTGATCTCAAACGGAGCATGCAGATGTGTAACTACAATAGAAATCCTGGGAAATATTTAAGAACATTGAACATTTACTATTTTAAAAAATATAGAATAGATATTATAGGTTCTGTACAACAACTCGACATGCATAAAATATATCAGTCTGTGCAGTAAATATAGGTCATGTCACTATTCACACTCACGTTTGAAGCCTGTAGAATAGGAGTGCTGATATCAAATCAACTCGTCACATGACTCTGATTACAATTTATTTATCAAGATCAGGGTGGAGATCGATACATGGACGACTCTTTACTGTGAAAACTTGTTATTAAATTGTTTTGTAAATGAACTTTTCAGGGTGCAGTATATCTACAGCCACACTCCGTCACATTGTTACAGTGGAAGCTAACTTCCCCACATTTTTGTGCAAACATTGGAGTTTATTAGGGTCATTTTAAACCTTAATGGAATCGCCATCCTAGCTAGCTACAGCTGTCAGTCCACTTGTGCTTCTGCTTCTCCCTCATTACTGGAGATTCCTGCTGGTTTAATCAATAAACACTATGGAAACTAAACAGAGACACAGAAGTTAAATACTTTTCTTCAAATAAACATTTAAACGGGGGAACATTTGTTTAGCCTCAGTCTTTTAACATGCATTTCAGTTGGTATAACTGTATACTTCTGTTTGAAATGAAGGACCTTTCTGTGCAAATCTTGCCAGGCGTAGCAACAGGAGCTTAATAGACACTCAACTGTTGTTTTATCTTGGGTAAAATGACAAGGTGTTAAAATTTCCCATTCACAATGTTAAAGCTAACTAAAATGACATTATTTTGGTCATTGACAAGCTTATGTACAAAAATAAAAATATTTACAATCAAAAATAATTGTTGCAGCACTCCTATTCTTCACCCACGCTTCATTAATACCTGAAGTAGTCGTCATTACATATCTGCAGTTTAAATATGAGACACACTGCTTGTTTCCTGTATTTAACACATACAATATTTTCTAGTGCTTTGAGAGGCAAAAACAAAACTGGCATTGTATCGGGCTGGAAGTGGAAGTCTCCCAAAACCAAAGGACCGAAAACTCTCAGTGCCTTCAGGGGTGTTTTTGGGTGATGTGGGTGAACTGACCCTTTAATTCACATGAAGAATTTGAATATGAACATCCAACCTCAACTAATTTGTTATGCTTGGCTTTGCAAGAGTAATTACAGACACCCATACAACTTTGATTTTGAAGTAATTTCTTGCTTCCGATCAGAGTTTTCAAACCGAGCTGCAGTTCAGCTTTTTCTCACCTGCCTGAAGAAAACCAACGCTCAAATTAACATCTCGTCTCTGCTCTCAGTGTGTGGACCCCTGAGGGTTTTGGAGCTACAGTAACAGACATAAATCCCCCTCCGGGCTGAGCTGCTGCCTTATGACTCAATGATGCTCAGACGGGAAGAGGATGAGCATTACTGTCATCACACTGTACGATTTTACAGCTCTAACTACCAATTACCACAGAGAGAGTGTGGGAAAAAACACACACACTTCCAGGGTAATTCATTGCATGTTATTAACAGCTGCAATGAGATATTTTAAGCCTCTTTTCAGCTCAGTGTTGATGGGTGTTGGAATGAGCTTTGACCTGTGAAGGAGACTGAGCCGCAGCCAAATAACATAATTCAGTGTTGATGATTTAAGGGGGGTTGGGGGGGGGGCTCTCATTACACTGGGGTTAAGAGTCTCCAGCTGCTGGTCTTCCTGCCTGTAGTAGCACGAGTGTCAGGAGAATATGAATGAGTGGTGAATGTGAACGAGATAATTTCCTCTTTCCACTTGAATCATGAAATATCGTCCACTTCTGCTCATGTTTGTTTCTTATTTGCAGTATTTCCTTCAGTGTGAACCAGAATACTGACTTCACCATTAGTTCATCCACTCGTCTGTCGCTGATCAATGTTCAACTTAAGTCTTCTCTCTTACAAAAAGGAAATATAGAAAAACACAACGATGTGTCTTTTATCGTTAGAAAAAGCCACTAAAATCTCAAGATTTGCTCAGTTCTGTTGAGTACTGGTCCAGAAGACATTTGAAGACACTGGTTTGGGGTCTGGTAACTTTTGATCGGGTGAGGAAACGGTTTTATCGAGTATCAGATTAAGTGCCTGAGTGTAAAAGTTCATTCTTGGTCTGCAAAGGAGTAGAAATCAAGATCTACTCAGCATGACACCAAATGATCAGCTGTCAGTGAGATGATGAAATGAGAGAAAATGGGATTCATTCATACTGATGGCAGAGAAACTATTCCAAAATAATCTATCAAAATCTGTCCTCTTCATACTTCCTGTAAATTCAGATTTTTTCTCCCTAAATTGCAGACGTGTGCTGTTTACAGATAGAGCTTCATAAAGTCCTAAAGCATTGTGCCTTTTGCTAACTGATGCATATGATGTGAGAAAGACCCAGTCATTCTGCAGGAGTTTTACAGTTTGAGACAAACCTGCTGCATTTTCCCAAGAGGACGCAACGGTCAATGTTTTTGATGTTGGATTTACAGGACGTGGCATCTTTCTGTTTCCTCTCTGCGTTAGTTCAATACAGCAGCCAGCAAAAGCACAGCAAGATTTAGAAATAACAAGTCTCACACACACACACACACACACCTCTAATTGGCCTGTACTTTCTAACACAGCGTAACACTGCAGGAGGAAGGACAAATTCTCAGCTCCTCTTTGAGGACGATGGATTTTCTGAGAAGTTTTTTTTTACTGAGAAGGTCAAAATAATTTCTGCACCACTGTCACGTTTACATGACAAAAAATGATTTATCTTTATCTGTTACTTTAGTGGATCACACAAAGAAATGAACAAACCACGAGTGGATCCAAATTCGAGGTCTTGTGACCTTCTCAAAAGTTTTCTCTGAATTTATTTACACAATTCTTTTCTGTTTTTATTTTGAACTTCTATCAGCCTCTGGGAGCAGATGAATTTGTTCACACAAAATAACCAGCCAGGTCTGATGTTTGTCCAGGTTTGGACCGATGTGGCGACAGTGGATATTGTGCTGAATCCATCGACTCTGAAACCACATGCATCTTCCTGCCTGCAGATAAAATCAAGGCTGTCTTTTCTCTCTTAATACTTTCCAACTTTCTAACTAAAGAATAAACTCCCTTCAACCTTAAAAAGAAACTAAATCGTGTCCGGCAGGCAGCGTTACGCCTCCAGCAGGACGTGCCAGCGGCAGACCTGCTGTCCCCGACTCTCCTTCATGTCCTGCCAGTGCAGCTGCTCCTCCTCGCCGCTGCTGTTCTGACCCAGAGCGATCCAGCCCACCATCTCTTTGCGCTTCATGCTGCGCCGGTTGTAGATGGAGACCAGCAGCGTGACGTCCGACAGCTGGAACAACGCCACCTGGAAGACGAAGGTCTCCTTGTAGACCGGGTTGGGCTGGCCGCGACGCACCGACGTCTTACAACGAGAGATCTCCTGACCGACCGAGTTCAGCAGGGTAAGTCGACCATAGGTGTCTGCACCGGAGGGGGAGAGGGAAGACAGAAGAAAATACACAGATATCACCACTGAAGGCTGCTACTTCTTTTTCTATCACGTTGGATCTAATATAAACTAATGTGAGTGTGGTGTTTGTGTTTCTCTCTCTGCAGACCTGGTGGTCTGTTGATGGCCAGGTTTCTGAAGTGGCTGCCCTTGATGAGCTCCACGGACATGCGTCCTGTCGTGGCGTTGTAGGTGAGACCCACCAGCAGCTCAGGGACACCGCCGTGGGTCAGAGACTGGGTGGATGAGGCGCTGTCGCTCTGAGACACAGCAGACAGACTCAGCTGGGAGTCCACACTCTGACAAAACACAGAGATAAACACAGTGAGCAGCTTGTGTTGTGTTGTGCGAGGGATTAGTGACTGGTCACAATCAAGGATCTATCTCAGCAGACACACAAACATGACTTCATAGCACAGACACGAACGCAGAGTGATGGCTGATACAACTGTAACATGTCTAAAAATGTTTTCTGACTCACCTTGAGGTTACTGCGAGGCTCCATAAGCCAGTGTCGTCTCCATCGTCCCTCCGTCCGGGTCCAGTCCTCCTAAACGCAGCACCTTCTCCCCCATCATCCGCTCCCGGGACATCCTGCCTCCGAGCGCATACAGCCTGAACCTGATGGCCGACATCTGCAGGTCCGACGGCTCCAGGCGCGAGAAGCGAAACGTCTCGTTGAAGTGCGGCAGCGAGCCTTTCTGCACCGACGTCTTGTGCCGTTGCTTTTTGGAGGGGAGCAGGACCATGTGCACCTGCCAGGAGTCCATCCCGCTGCGAGCCTTGTCGGGGACGTCCCGGGCAGCGATCACAGAGACCAGCAGCTTCTCCGTATCGGGGCGGTACTCCAGAGAGAGCACCAGGTCTCCACATTTGGAGATGGGTGGTCGTGGGGAGGAAGTGACCGGCTGAGACGAGATCTCACTGTGGGGAGGCTGCTCTTGCTGAGAAGGATGGAAGACAAAAAAAAAACAAAAGCAGGATTTATAATTCTTTTAAGGGGCTATACTGTATCTGTGGTTACACCACAGCTCCTCCAAGGTGGAGCTACACATCAAGAACTGTGACCATTCTTCTACAAGTTCCTGATGCAGGTCGAGACTGTTGAGCTGGACATGTGGAAAATTAGATCCAAGATACACACAGGTACTCAGACAGCTACAGACACATAGCTGTTGTTGTTACACTTATTTCTGGTTTGCTTGGAGGAGTGCATGTGCAGTTGGTGTTCCTGTAGTTTGTGGACACAACAAAGTGGAGGGTAGATGGACGTCCACACAGACCCTCACATACTCACAGATTACAAACTATAACAGTATCTGAACAGACAGAGAACACAAACACCGGCAGCAGCACGGTGTGCTCATCAATTACTTTGATCAATTTAAAAGCAGCTGAAGAGGAAACTGGCATAATAACTAAAACAAGATAATGTTCTAACCTGTTTAATATCTGTGAATAAAATTCCAGTAAAGTGATTTTCCTACAGTAGACTTGCCTTCAGTTTCTTTGTCAGAACAAAGCTGTGATCTGTGAAGCAAGTCAGTGATATCTTTAAGTGTGATGAACAAATCTAAACACAGAGCTGAAACCACAGACTTCCTCTTTCATGCATAATGTGACTCAAACATTGTTACGTGATGTTGGTTAGATAAATAGAAATAAATATCACTGGTACAGGTTAGAATGAATTCAAAGAAAGTCCTCAAAGACCGTGACAAAGATCGTTCATTTTCCTACCCTCTCACCGGCCTGGCTGCTGCTGCGGCCTATTTAAACTGAGATACGAACAGAGAGGCAAGAGGACGAGGGCAAACAAAGGATCACTTGGACATTGATTCCTTTCAGCCCATATGTTCCCAAAGCAAAGCCATTTTGAAGATAATCTTATCAGCTGAATGAACAGATTCACTCCCTTCTCCAGAAGCTGAAAGGCTGTTGGAGAGATCTCCTACAGGATCCAGCAAATACCTCAAAGGCATCATTTCCACTGGAGACAGTTTCAGTTTGATTTATCCACCACGTCCTCTAGAAGCAGTGTCTTCTGACTGTCCACATTCCCTTATTGTCCAACTGCAAATCATTACTGTATTATCTGGTGTGATCATGTTTTGATCAGTTATTGGAAACAGAGCCAGGATGAGTGTTATTTTTAAGATTCATTCAACTATTTATTGTCTTCTTCTACAACAGGGCTGTAAATGTGTATAGTATTTGTTCCACAGTTTGACTTTTCTCCTTTCAGATTTGTCAATCATGATCAATGCATGTGTAATGACTCTTTTTGTTCAGAGAGAGAAACTGAGCAGCAATCCGTCCATAAAGCAAAAATAAACCCCCACTTCCTCCTCCTCCTCTTCCTCCCTCCGCAGCCAGTCTCAGCCTCCCGCACAGTCAGCAAACACAACATCGATTGTGTCGAGTGTTGACAGAGCAGGGCTGAGTGTCGGCGTTGACATGGCAACCAAAGTGGAGATAAGATAATCGCAGAGCTGCTGCCGCTGGAGTTTACTGAACGTGCAGGTCGGGAGGTCCACGCACGAAGGAGGAGAAAACACAAAGACGGACGCTCACCTGTTAACAGGATGAGCAGGAACTGTGAACGCTTACTACTCCCTCCTCGACAGGCAGCAGACGAAAAACAGTTCCAGTCAGAAGATGTTTTTTTACACTCTGTAGTTTTAATATATAACTTACAAAAGCATCTATTAAAGCATCCTGATCTGTTTTGGTTTTCTAAAGCTACAGTGTTGAGTCAGCTTTTTTGCCATTTGTAGTAATGACAGTCAAGACGACAGGAAATGAAAGGAGAGGGAAGACGACACCATTTGGCGGAGGACAATAAATCACTTGGGACAAGTGGGGTAAGGTCCCACCTGGAAATTTTAACATGGCGTTTGTTGCAGATGTCTCACATGCAAAATGGCTCTGATCATATCAGTCAATCAACCAATCTAGTAACAGAGTTTGACTGTTTGTGGGAGAAAGTAAGAACAGTAGTTATTCTGAAAGACAAAGTGACGGCCTCATCAGCAGAAGTGTTGTTAGGAGTAGAGTTACTCCCTCCACTGCCACTCATGGTCTACATAGTAGTACAAGTAGAGTTACTGGCAGTAGCAGTGGTAAATGACAGTGTGGTACCAGTAAAGATATTTGTATGAATAATTAATCAACATAAATGTTTAAAAACAGAGAGGAAATGCTAAAAAGTGCAGACTGGGAGGAATAACACATCCAAGGTGAAGGATGGATTTGCAGTATTTGTTTCTTTTTGCAAAGGTTGCTGGGAATACTTACTCAGACTTCCAAATTATGATATTCATTTGGGCCTTTTGTAGGGACTGAATAAAATACAGTGTCCTGCTGGTACATTTAGGGTGATAAATCAACATTAAAAGAACACTAAATGTATGTATCTGAAAATTTTATCACATGGCAACATTCATGTTTAATATGAAAACTTAATGAAATAATCTGAATTTTCATTCATTTTTGTGTCATGACCGCCAACTGTGGCAGGGCTAACATCAGTATGTGTAGATGTATTTACCATAGCAGTACTTGCAGTAATCACAGTAGAAGTAGTAGTATTATTAGCAGCAGTAGTACTAGCTGTAGCATCTGCAGTAGCAGTGTTGTTATATAACTGTATAAATAAAGTGCTACAGCATGGCTCTCCCAGGTTTTCTGTAGCTCCACTGATCCAACTCCATTCGTTATTTATGAAGCATTTCTGGATGTCAGTATCACCCTGTGTCTCTATGGATGTGTGTGTGTGTGTGTGTGTGTGTGTGGGAGGTGTTTACTGCACAGATTGCTCTCAATTTCAAAGTGTGATTTGGTGACTGAGAGGTTGTTAGATTCCACATTCCTGCTCTCCTACGTGCATAAACACACGCACACAGAAACTCATAATACACATAGAAATATGCACATGAAAGCACAGCGAACACAGAAATACATTACGTAGATGTATTTACGTACATATACATTCTTTACACACACACTCTCACACACACAGTGATTATTATTCATGAGCTGCTGTTTGTTGGCCAAAGCAGCGTGGTGGAGAGCGAAGGAAACATCAACTATTTATACAAAACCTCGAGGCCTCAGTGAGCCGTGTTTGGTTTGTTTCTTCCAAATGAACCTGAGAGGATAACATGGCAGAGTGATAATCCTCTCACAGCTGAATGACGACGATACCTCTGCCAAGCATGATGGGTAACAGCAGGGCTGCGGTCAGCTCACTGACCCCGTTAAGTAATCCCCCCTGTGGTTTATTTATTTATTTAGTTTTTGGTGATTTTTCTGACCAGGAGGTGTGAAATGTTGTTGACTGTGTACTGAGTTTTCTCAGGGTTTGACGCTGGGTTTGTCAAGTCTCAGTCTGGGCTGATGTGTGGACGTGTTTTAAATCAGCTGCTCATTCATTATACCGATAAAAGTGATGGAATTTTCACCATTAATGAACACACCATTAAGCATTTTCACAAGAGATTCAAGCAAGTCATTTTTAGAAAAAGGTGGTATTCCCACCCACAGATCTTGGTCTTTGCTTATGTATTTCTCATTTATGGTACTTTTTACTTCCACTCCACAATATTTCAGAGGGAAATACTCCAAATACTTTTACTCCAGCTAAATTCACATTCATCACCTGAAGCATAAAACAGTGACAGTCAGTTAAAGCTGTAAATTCTAAAGGCTTGAATGTTTCTAAATGTCAGGCTGCAGTACCTCAGGGCTCCAGGTGGAGGAGCTGTCTGTGGCGTCATTTTTATCGTGATCCACGGCCTTCTCCGTGTCCTCGCTGCCGTCGGCAGCCTGTCGGTTCATACTGGGGGTGGGGCTGTCTCTGGCACCTGACGCCTCGACCACGGCGGGTTTGTCCAGAGACTGAGCGGACGCCCTCTCGCGTTCTTCTACCGCCGCAGACAGTGGGTCCTGGAAACCCTGCTGGCTCTGAGCCTCCATTTCTGCATGAGGAAGGCAACAGGGTAGGAAAGTCAGCATTAGGCCCCCTGGTAGCCGGTCTTAAATCTGTGGGTGTAAGGACAGTGTGTCCATGAGCAAGAAAGCTTCAGTTTCAGTTTGATAAATAAACGACCACTCAACCATGTCCTGCCTGCCCAACCACCAAAATCCAGACCTGAGGAGCTCTGCATTGATCAAAATATTAAAATGCCTATTGTGCACTCACAACATCTGAACTGTAGAAGCAGTAGAGAGTGATTTTCTGTCTTTTTGTACCCTGGATTTTGCCTCTCAGACAACATAAAAGCCGCACCACAAATCTCAACTCTTAACCTCATAAGAGTTGAGATTTCAAGTCATTAACATAGATGTGTGTTCAGATGTAAAGCAAAGCAAATTTTAGATAACACAATGTCTCATGAGTTTGTTCAAACACCTAACTCACAGAGGCACTGCTGCTACCTTTTACAGGACTTTATAAAATAATTCAGATTATAAATAATTTTTTTCAACGCTCGATTGAGTGTTTGAACAAACTGTTGAGCCCTGCTTTAGAGTTTTTTTTAATATTAAACACTATAAATAATACACCTCTATTATAAAGTTTTATTTTTTTTAATTCAGCAAACAACACTGATTCAGTACAGTGGCCATTACCAACCAATCAATCAATAATGTTGTAAAAAAAATATAGAGGCTGCTTGGGCTGAATTTTATCATATTGTTTATTCCCACACATACTCCTAAATACATTTTACAGTTCTTGCATAATTAGTTTTTGTTGCAGCAAAGAGTGAAACGCTCACACTGTTGGGTTTGGCCTGAGCAAGCTTTGAGATGAACCAAAATCAACACAAACTGATGATGATAAATATTATCACTCTTACCATCTCACTGTTTCTCCTCTGGTATACCATCTAATTTACTCTTGATACCTAAAAGAAGCTGCATAGACCATGTCTGGCACTGCTGTGTGTTAACAGAGGAGATAGTGTGTCATCCGTCAAACCTTGGCCTTTTCCTGAGACAGAAAGACTCGGAGAACAGGCCGTACCACAGACCAATCAATAGCAATTATCTCCAATTCACTGTCATTAAGGTGGATCTTGACTGTTATATCAATGGCTGCATAAAGTGTTCACCATGGCAACAAGCTGAGGTGAGTCACCAGCCTGTGTGTGTGTCACCTTGTACATTTGCGGGTCACTGCACCGGTGACATATTGGTTAAAGACGATAAATAAAAACCATCTGAGACAGAATGACCTGATCTTTTTATTTATCCACATTTATAGTGACCATGTAAATGTGTGTGAAAATTTGGTTTGATGTGTTTGGTGGGAAAATATCACCAACAGATAATGACAGTGTTGCATGATTCATGCTCAAATCATAATCCAGATTATGTGTTGCTGGATGTTGGGATTATCATTAATCACAATTTTTAGGAATAAAATTTTAGGAACCACATTACTTAAACTTTTGGCACTGTGTATTTCATATTTAACTACATAAATACCCAGAATAGGATTAAATATATATGAACAATAAAAGCAGAATAGAAATTGGCTGGAGTGTTTGCTACTTTCTCATCTTCCCTGGGCTGTTCTTAAAAACACACAACTGGTGTACAAACGTGTCCTAATTAATGTTGCCGCCTGTCCACACTCATCCAGCCACAGCAGACCAATCACACTGAGCCTCCCTGAGCTCTTTACGGCCTCTAATCTGCAGTAAAAATGGTATTGGGGCTTTTTTTGGCTCATTGACACTGGGGCAGATTAGTGCAGGATCTTGCTGGTTTTCTGTCCGATGGTGTTTCAAGTCTCTAGTTTGAAAGCAGTAAACTGGAAAAACCTACAGCTCTATCTGACCCCTCTCATATAAAACCAAATTCAGTTACTAACTACACATAAATTGGTTCAGGTCAATAGGAAGCTACGTGCACAGCACCAGTGACTAAGGGCTGAAGAAAATGACATGCCACAGGTACAAAGTGGAACCTTTTAGCAAGAGTCAAACATTTTCCAAGCTGACCAAACCACTATGTAATGTAATGAATACAGTTTTATTAGGGATAAAAATGTTAGTCCAACACCTCACCTTCACAGTCTGACGGCTCAGTGCTGCCCTCCTCCTGGTCCGACAGTCGGGTGAATTTATGCCGTCGGCCCAACGCTAGCTGAGTGTGCTGGGACTGCTGTTCACCTGCGTTCGCTGCCGCGGTGCGAAAACTCTGTGAACGCGACACGGAGATCTCAAACTGCTTCAGGACCTCGTCTTCGCTGTCGGAGGAGCTGATGCCATCATCGTCGTCGTCACCGTAGCTGTTAACTAGAGGGAGATACACACAGGGAAACAGAGGGGTTGACAAACAGGAAAAGCTGGGAGTTGGGAGATCAGGAGTAAATCAGGAGAGGAAATCCAGAAGGAAGAGAAACATGACAAAACACTTGAGTGAGTTTCAAACAGGCATTATCAAAAATAAACTGTTTGATGGGTGACAAAAAACTGGCCAAAAAACAAACAAAAAAAATCACAGGTGTAATAAGTGACATTTCACAGCTATGCAGATGACACACAACTGTACTTCTCTAATGCCCCATGACCACAACAGTCTAAATTGTTTACCAAAGACAAGACAGAAATTACACGGACTGAATCTGATCTGGATGTCAGTGTAAATGATGACAACATTTCAAGAGAGCACATTAACATTTGACTTTTTCCATGAAAAAAATAAACCTCCAGTGCAGAAGAAATTGATTCATGCTTTGATTTAGAAGTCATCCAAGATGGTGGATGACGTCCAAACCTTTTCAATCATATCTAAAAATACATTTCCATTCTTAAAAGTTAGCTGGCAAGCGATAGGTTAGTCCAACCGAATGCTAATTTCAGATCTTAAACCACAAATAAAAGGGTAGCTTTTGAGTAACACTGAAACTAAAATACTGGACATATCAAATAGAAGTCTCTGGCACTGATGGAGGTTGTTGGGATGTATGCAGCCTTTAAGGAAAACTTTCACATTCAGGGCTGAGGGAAGTAGCCAGTTAATGTTCTCCTAATAAGTCATCAGTGATGTTATACTAGAGAAGGATTTTCCACAATGTGGCAACCCAGAGATAGTTTTTTATTAATGGACTATAACTAATCTATAAAGAATTAATAACTTTGTTTTGACCTCGCAGCAGCTGACAGAGGAATCATGATAGGTCGACAACACTATTCACCAGCTCACAGGTACAGTATATTAACACCACTCTGCTGCAGGGGAGTAAAATTATCGCTCTTTTATGAGTTGTAAATGCTCATAAAGTAACTGAGCAGAGAGCACATACAAAGCAATTCACTCTCTCACACAGCTTCTCAGTTTCTGCTAAAAACACAAAACCTCAGCGTTAACAGGGCTGGAGGGTCACTCCACTCACATCATAATTTCACCATAATTGGATAGCAACAGCTGAATGAGTGACGCGGCGGCAGGCTGATCAGTCACCCCACCCCCTTCTCTCTAAAGTGCAGGTCATCGTTTCTACCTGAGTGATCGCCATGGTTACCTACAGAGCAGGAAGCTGCTTTCTGAGTGGGCGAGTGATGGTTGATTGGTCTGTTAACTTCTGTCTTCTAAAGCTATTCACAGACGGAAGCTCTCAGAGCGGAGTAATGTGGCTCAATGATTATATGCAAATGTGACACGCATGCACACACAAACACACTTACACAGAAATACATACCTACATGTACACATACACACAAATAGACAGGGGTAGAAGACAGTAGAAGACTGTAGAGTATATTTTAGTCACTCTATGTGCATAAAAGATAAACAACTATTTGCAAACCACTGACCACCCCAGGTCTTTTGATTATGGAAAAAAAAATACAGAGAAACTGCACTGAAAAGTTTCTCTGCCTACAAGTCTCGTCCCTCCTTTCTGTCTCTGTTTATCTGCCAAAAATCTTACAAACATCAAGTATGAATTACACCCTTATCTGCTCATCTTTTCTCACAGACTATTAATTTTCATTACATAAATTGTATTTTGGATGCTTAAATAAGGGAAAAAAGTTGTTGTTGCCCTGAACACTGCTGGCAACACTGCTCTACATCAGCCTTTTAATCTACTAAGTCCCTTAAAATCAACAGTAAGACACAAGCAGCCATCCAGCTGAGGTGAGGAAGAGTCATTCTGCCACTAAACTGATGACTACACAGGCAGTGAGCGCTCAATACTACACACCAACACAACCTGTTCAGCTGAGCCATGGGTTCAGTTTGCAAGGACATACATTTGTTTGTTATTAACAAGATACCTTCACTCATAACCCCATCTACTGCGCTGAAAAGAATAATGTGTGTACAGAGTGACTCACTGAAAATGTCAAATTGTGATAGGGCACAAAGGCACAAAGTAAACTTTAGTAAAAACAAAATGGAGTCCCACACTGAAGGTTTGTTTCAATTCAATACGCTATATACTGGCTTTGTCATATCTTATCTTTGTATAAATGAAAGGTTACCCAGGCTGACAGCTTCCCAGTTAAAACTACATTTTCTCATATAGTTTGACTGTATTTGTGGCAGTAAAAGCCCCTACCTCGTCTTGTGAAGCTCCAGAGGATTTTGAGTTGTGAATGTTATTGAGAGACTCCAAACAGGATGTGATGTTTGTTCAGGAAACCAACTGGAAATACCAGAGACTCCACCTGCGGCAGGTGAGGAACCAACCAACCAGTCGAGTGTTTGCTCAGTGTTTGACTCACAGTCTCCACCTGGATTCAAACATCCTGCTGGTGGAAATGTAACATTTTCTGTTTACCTCAGCTGAAAAATATACAATCTGAGCTTGATTTCAGTGAGAGGAAAAAAAACTACCATCACAAAGTTTAAACTTTGATCTTTGAGTTACACTGACTCACAGGTGCTCAGCCAGAATTAAATCAGTATCCAGGATTTACCCTCTTCAGCCCACATGGAGGAAGCTCTCACTACAACAGTGTCATATTATGAGAGTATTTTATAAGCTTGTCTGCAAATCTTTCTTTTACAGAGCTAAAGGTTGATACTTGATGAGAGTCTAACACCTGTCCAGCAAATATGAAGCTACAGCCAGTAACTGATGGTTAACTGATAGGAAACAGGAGGAAACAAAGGCATCTTTATATAAGTTTTTGCTACATAGCCAATGTTAGCTCAGCTGTTTAATTACCATCATTCTTTTACTTGCTCAGAGCTGTTTCCAGTGCTGGAGAACATGTTAATTCTTATTTTGTTTCTATTTCTGTAACTCCTTTTCTTCTACTGAAGATAGCATGTGAACCAGCTAGTAATACATCTTTACAATCATCAGTTCAACATGAGAGGATGAAGGAGTAGGACATTCTTATCTTTTAGTTTGGAAATGCAATGATGGCTGAAGCTCTTTGTGCATTAACAGCTGTTAATGCTACCGTTGGCTATGTAGCAATAGCAAAAACGTATGTATATAGTATACCTTTAAAGCTCACTAATTAATAAAATAATACTAATTAATACTAATATCTTGTGTGTTTAAATGTACGAATTATAATTTCCATTTTATTGGGTATACAGTCCATCCAAACGATCAGAATTTTGTTTAAATATGGCTAAATTCACTGACTGTCTGTAAAACCACAAAAAGCTCTTGTGTCGAGTTCAACTTTAATAATCGTTGGCACATAAATTCATGTTGTTAACAGTAAAAAACTGACCCAACAGTGATCACATCTAAGGGTGAGGTAGTCCAAAATGGAGGAACGGGTCATTCTAGCTAATGCCATTTCATTTCTGTCAGCTGTTAAACTTGCTGTAACTGTGTGTTCTTCTTGTGTTGCATATTAATCCTTGTGGCTCAGACTCTTATTCAAATAGAGCTGTACATCAGGATTGGTCCACTTTGCTGTGGGATTTCCCCTCCAGTGATTGGACCGTCGTTTCCAGGTTGTTTCCAATCTGGCCGTTTTGCATCCTCTCGTCATCTGCCTGGTCCACCGACTCAGAGCCTGATAACGTGCCGGTGCAAACAGAGATTGATTGATTTAGAGATTGATTTTGAACTTTACAACCAGTAGCATCCTGGGAAATGATTAGGTAATTACAGACCCATAAAATATATGTAAAAAGATGAAAGCAGGGTTGTTTTAGAGGATGGAGCCTCACAGAAATGCAGGCATGGTCCTTTAACTTAACATTTAGCTAACCTTTAGAAACCTTTGCTCTGGGTGTTTGCATTGTTTGCCAAGTGGGAGGAAAGGAAGAGTTTTACTGGATGACGAAAGGAGAGAACAAAAGTGACAAACTGAGCGTCCTGTTCTTTCTGCTTCTCTCTGAATGTGCTCCTTTTTGCTGAATTTTTCTTCAAGGTTTTATAGTTAATATTTTTATTGTGAGCTGCTGCAAGGCTTTGTGGCAGTATGTGGCTGACTCACTCAACTCTTTCTCTGTCATACATACAAACTCGCCCACAGAAACCTACTGTACAAATACAAACTCACCCACGTTCTCTCTCTCTCTGTTGCTGAAGAGTTTAATTGGAGTCATAATGCATACAGGACACACACACACTCTTCTTCAGGTTATATAATAGATTAACCTTGACTAGAAGGCAACACGACTCACTGGTATATCTCATATTTAGTTTTGGGAAATAGTTTTACTGTCTTCCTTTATGAGCATGTTTTAATTACGGGGCTGAAGTCAGGACATGGTTAGCCTAGCATAGCAACAGGGGGAGACAGGCAGCCTGGCTCCAACATCTCTACAGCTGACTTACTGACATCATTCATCTTGCTTGTTAAACCTGTGTATAAGCAGAAATGTGATTGCTAGGGGAGTTTTATCCTGGGAGTACTGGGAGCAAACGGACTGTGAGAAGCCCAGAGAACTGAGTGAACTCCACCTGCTGAGGAAGAGCATGTGATATGAGAGAAAGAACAGCTACTAAATGAACCTTGAGGTGAATCTATTTTAGGTACTGAGTGAACTCTGAAGCTCGACTTTAAAGCAAACATGTAAAGCACTTTAAAAAAAGAAGCAAATTTGAACATCTACAACTCAATGTCAACTGGGCAAATTCCATCTGCTGATGAAGATCATGCAATATGACCAAAAACTCCGGAACAGCCTCTGAATGAAGTAACACACAGTGAAGTTACCAAGTTTGGTACAATTGTGCCTGTTAGCAGACCAAAACCAAAACCTGAGCTCACAAACTAATCTGTACTCAACAACACTAAGGATCATAGGAAACAAGAAACCAACAGTGGTCTCCAATGTCAGAGTCACAAACTTGACTCCTCCCTGACCTCTGACCCTCAGCCATTTGCTGTGCTATAACAAGATCACACTACTTTCACTTGTTTCCTGACCACAGCCATAATTCATTGGGTCACTAGAAGTCCTGCTGCGGTTTTTCGTGTGAGGAGAGTTTCTACATGTTGGTCACTCACCGAGCCCCTGGCGGACTCCCTGTCGTCCTTTCTTCCGGCGGCCATGTTGCTCGAGACAGGGCAGCCCGCCGACACGTGAGAAACACAGCTTCTTGTTGATGAAGAGGAAGAGGACGGCCAACGCCACGATGAAGACGCCCACTGCCGACAGGAAGCCAATGGCCTCTGGGGTGACTGGTAAGAGGAGGGAGAGGGAGAGGGGACACACAATGACACACTGATCAGACCACACAAACAGACAGCCTGGATACATGCACGCACACACACACACACGCACACACAGTACGCATGGTTTATGTGATACACACAGACAGAACGAGTGACACTTTAGTATGTGAGTTACCCTCAGTGCCTTGCTCAAGAGCAGAGTCAGTGTAAAAACAGCTGCTAGAAATAAGACAATTCCCCAGTCAGTTTCTGGGCTGAACCAGCAGCTCAGGAGCACTTGGTTTATCAGAACCATTTCCTTCCTGTCGTCACACATTGTTAACGAAGATATTAGTCTATTTTTTTCCCATATCGTGACATTTTGCGGAGTTGGGTTAGGGTTAGGGTTAGGGTTCTGAAATATGTGAATTTGCAGCGCCCTCAAGTGACCCTTCTAAAAGCCCCGCCTCCTTAGCTACAGTTGCTATGTACAGTTTATACTGGTAACCGTGACAACAGCAATGAGTCATTAAGTGTCCCGTGAGCTGTTTTAGAACAAGTACACCTGATAGTTACACTCACAATATTATGCTATGCTAACACTGAGGCTAATGCTAAACTCAATACAACTCAGCATCCTCCTTTCCAGGAGAAAATTACTATGATTCCAGAATATGAAAAAGAGCTTCACTGTGAAATCCAAAGAAATGGGACTGGCATCTAAAATCAGTTTCAGCATGATTACATTGGCTGTCTTTTGTTGTTTCTTATTGTTGGTGAGTGAGTTCACAGTACAATTGTAAGATTTTGCAAATATTAACAGTGAACAATGGAAAAGAAGAGTAAAATATACGAGAGAAAGACAGAGTGAGAAACTACACAGAGAAAGAAGGGATGGGAAGACAGAGTTTAGACAGATACTGTAAATAACATGATAGAGAGGAGAGGAAGAAACCAGACCAAAACAGAAAGACAGGAGTGAGGAAAGTTGAAGTGAGGAAACAGACGAGTAAAAACCAGAGAGAGGGGAAAGAAACACACTGAGTAGAGACATGAGACAAATGAGGAGCTATAAGTCGATACATGGCGTACTACTCTGCTCTCAATGAGGTGTCTGAGGCTCCTTCAATACACATGAATAGAAATGCATAACGGGAGGGTCGCCGTCTCCCGTTTCCACGGTAACATTTCAGAGAGCAGAGAAGTGAATCAATGGGAGCAAACGGAGATGAGTACACATCCTGCTGTGAGCCGATGCCAAAGAAAGAACTCAACAGCGTGGGTGTGTGTGTGTGTGTGTGTGGGAGGGTGTAATACTATCATGTTTTATTTATTTCATACACCACCTTTTGTTTTGTCACACTGATGTCTCTTTCTCTCCCTCTCTGTCATTTTTAGGAATCTAACCTCCCACACTTTGCAGATGTACCGTATTAAAAAACATCCTCTCACATCACCAAGCAACAGTGTATGTGCGTGTGTCTGTGTTTGTGTTTGTATGTGTCGGCAAAATAATAAGGAACAGCAGCAGCTGCTTCCTGTAGCGATGATGATCATTTTTTAATATGCAACATCTGTAATATCTTAATCATTATTATACTATTCCTATTTAGAGCGATGAAAATGTTTATTTAACGCTTCAGAAGGTTCATATAAACTACTAACAGCTTTAAGATTCTGATTGAATGATTCAGATATCATTACAGATATTTGCTGTTAATCTGGTGTTTGCCTTTTGTTGATTACTAGTTGATCAATTCAAATGTGGTACATAATATCTCAGTCATGCAATTAGAAAGTCACAACTTAAAAAAGGCAGAGAAAGTTATTTGTAAGGTTTACTGATTCTGATTCTACCAATTTTCTATTTACACTTCACCTGATTGTCCCTCTAATTATTCTTGTATCAGAGTATAAAAATAAAGCAAATATTTTGAGATAAAAATATAATAATTATCAACAAATTCGGGCCACCACAAACAGTAATGTGCCATAAATAATGAGGCATTTCTGATTCTTCAGGGTAAAAAAAATCTATACTTTGTCGCACCATGACATTGAATTACATTTTAGAAACTCTAGAATCTCCACTAGAACTTAAAATAAAGTTCTGCTGGCTTGTTTTGCTTCACAACATCATTTTGTCAGAATAGTTTGGATGGAGTGGAGTCTGGATGTAGTGTGACTCTGAACATCAGCATCAAAATGCCATTTGAAAACTCAAAAATAACCTATAACTACATTATGATGATGATAATTTTTCTTTATAAATCACACACTGCTGCAGTTCTCCTACTGACGGTTTCTCTGTGGGCAGACGATAAACCCACTTTCTGTAATTCAGCTGCTGTTCACTCCCACAGAGAGAGAGATGTCTGGAAGTGTTAACATATGACAGATGCAGCACGGGAACACTTCTGCACTGGTTATAACCCTGTCCAAGTGTCACTTTAAAAAAACATCACCACCACCTACTCTTTCCTCACCTACACACTTATGACGACAGTGACAGAGAAAAGACTCCTACTGGAACTTGCAAAAACAGACTTGGTAGAGCCGATTATTAATTTTGTTGATGTTAATTTTTGATCAGTTTTTACCCAAACTACCTGCCTGATGGATGGTAGTTTGGGTCAAACAGTTTGGTCCACACTGAAATATCCTGACAGCTACTGGTACAGATGTTCATGGTCACCAGAGGATACATTGGATATGGAATTTTGTTAATCCAACGATTTTTCATGTAGTGACACCAATTTGTTCATTCTTGTGAACATGGGAACTTTATCATGCATGCAACAGACAGACACTTGCTATATGTCCCTGTAATTCTATTTGCTGAGCAGCTAAGCTAGCTAGCTCTGACTGTGGTGATTGTATGTCTGACCCGTACATTCATATTTGTCAGACAATTAATGGCTGTACAGAAACAGAAGCAAACCTTCTGTCCAGAGTTTTCCCACACAACTCACCACAGCACAAAACCAGATATTCTTTCTCTATCCAGATACGCTAACACGACAAAATTAGCATGTTACACTGACACATTAAATGTCAATCCTGGACAAAAAAATTACACCTGGCTAAAATAATTGATACTAAGATCTGTCTGAATTAACATTAGAAGAGGCTGTGAATCCAACTTAAATTGATTTATAGAAATAAATCCCTTGGTGAGATAAACACAGCGCGACAGTAAATGTTTGGATGGTGTGTTTGAGTGCAGCAGTAAAGTGGAGTTTCCCTCTCAGCTGCTCTGACAGTCAGACACTGAGCTCAGTGTTGGAGACTCAGAGCCTCCTACTGTCTGCATCCAGATGGACAGGAAGAAACCCTGGGTCAAAGTCTAGCCTCACACCTGCTGCGCACGCACACACACACACACACACACACGCACGCACGCACGCACGCACACACAAAACATGGACACACTTGCAAAAATGCAGAGATTCACATCTAACCCACTCAATAACCTCAAATTTTACTATGAAAACAACTAATGTTTATCTTCATTATGAATTAATCTGTTGCTCAATTAATTGCTTAGTCTGTAAATCTGTAAAATGTCAAAAACACACACACACACATATATATATATATATATATATATATATATATATATATATATATATATAGTGAAAAATTTAAAAAATCACAAGTTCGCAGAGCCCAAGGTGAAGATGTTTTGTTGGTCATTGAGTCTAAGTGCTGCCGGTATATCACACAGTCCAGTTTTGATGAGAAAACAGAAACTATCATATTGTTTTATATATGTTTACTAATAACAGAGCAGGATAGAGCTGCCAACGACAGACCAACAGTCTTAAATGGTGATTTTCCCACTGTAGCCTGTAACCACATAACTAAATGTAGTTACCTAATGATGTGCTCCCTGACTTTGTAAGTAATGCTAGGTTTGAAGATGAATCTGACCGTGTACTCTTCAGTGAAAAGCAACAAACGGTTTCCTGGTTTGTCTCAGGAATCAGATGAGCGTTGGAGCTTGAAATGCTGACTGATAATGCGCAGCAGAACTTTGCAGCAGCTCTGGTGAAGTTTCATTTAGCTTTTATTGTCGTCATTAGCCGAGTGATTCACCTACTTTTTCTAACCCTCACTGTAAATCTTTGAATGATATTTTCAATATGAACAAGAACAACACGATTTGATGATTTCTTATTTGTGAAAATACATTGTGTTTATTTATAATTATAACTTATCTATCATATTTTAAAACACTTATATGTTTAGGTAAACAATTTCCTCAAGATAAAATACTTCAAATGTAAAAGTTTCTTCCTGTGATATCCTTCTAAATAAAAGCTCCACACTTGATATTTTTCAGAGCTCATCATCAGTGACAGCTGTAATTCTGTTTGACAGCTTTCCCTCACATTTCATTTCTACAGTCAAGACGTCAGTAATTTATGAAACTGCTGCATAAAAATCAAACATGAAAATAAAACACTTTAAATTAGAACACAAAGATAGTTAGCTTGAGATAAAATAACCAATTATTCACCAAATCACTCTTAAAGCTACAAGACTTCAAGGCATTATCTCAAAGCACAAAAACGTCAGTAAATCTAACTATAAATGGAGGAATCTCTGTCTGTCCGTCCTTTGATTTCCTTGACAATCTCTCATCTGTATTGCTGAGGACCCAATGAAGTGCACTGATGACTGTGAAGTGTTGTGGATGAGCGGTTCTCAGGAAACCTTCATCTTATCATCTGGAGGTTAAATTGGCTGACTTTTCCCCTTAAGAAATCGGATCATCCTCTTTATCTCTGACTGATCTGTTCCACAGTCACAGAGACCTTCACTGGTAAGATCTTCACTGGAGGTTCATCCCAAGTGTCAAAGTATGGAAACATCTTCTCAGTGAAAGTGTGTGTGAAGGTGTGTATGTGTGTGTTAGTATCAGGATCAGAGAACGACAACTTTCCTCTGTTCCAGTCCAGATTCACTCTGATCCTCTGGAGCTTCTTCTTAACTGAGAGAACAGTGGATGAAGCTGATGGTGAGAGTTCAAAGTAGTTACCTTTATACAGCCATATTCTCCATAATCCAGACTGTATGAATCCCTTCCTCTGGACAGACTCTGCTAACACACCCAGTTCCCAGTATGTACTGTCTCCAACCTCGACATCCCAGCTGTGAGTCCCTGAGTTAAAACCCTCAGAGCCCAGGACAGAGCGGTAATAATCAAATCTCTCTGGATTGTCAGGAAGCTGCTGTTCCTCTCCTAGTCTCACACTGGTCAGATCTTCAGACAGGATCAGTTCTGGATGAGCAGTGTTTGGGTCCAGAACCACAGGACTGTAGGAGACCATGTCCTTCATCTTGTTCCAGATGTTGAAGGTCAGGTTGCCCAGGTGTTTGGCCTGGTCTATCAGAGCTCCTGAGAGCAGCTGGTGATCCTCCAGCAGGGGGCGCTGCTGGACTCTTTCCACTGCAGCCTTGTAGTTGTTGAGGAATGAGACGTCTTCAGCTCTCAGCTCGTCCTCTGTGGCTCTGACTGTGTGTGAAAGAGCTGCTATCTCTCTGCTCAGAGCCTCCATCTTCTCCTTCATCATCTGACTCTTCTGCTCCTCTTCCTCCCTCAGTGCAGCCATCCTGGCCTCCTCTTCCTCTTCTAGAAACTGGTGAAGCTTCTTAAACTGCTCCTTAATCTGCCTCTCTGTGTGTCGGGCCTGGACCTTAATGTGTTCTGCTGTTTGATCAAACTTCACTTTAACTTCTTCTAAACTCTTTAACTTCTCCTTTAAGGGCTCCAGAGTTTCCTGAAGTTCCTTCTTGTGTTGTTGTGCAGCTTCATCGATGGGACTGAAGCTGTGGTTTTTGTGTGTTACTGAATGTAGACAGACGACACACACTGGCTGCTGATGGTCCAGACAGAAGAGTTTGAGTTTCTCAGAGTGCAGACTGCAGAGATCCTCTGAAGATCTCTGATCTCTCTCCTGTAAGAAGGACTCACACAGGTTCTTTAACACCAGGTTACAGGGTGGATCTTCTCTTGAAGATCTTCTCTTACAAACTGGACACTCTTGTGTTTGTTTCTCTCTCCACCATCTCTTCAGACAGTCTTTACAGAAGCTGTGGCTACATGACAGAACAACAGGATCTCTAAAGACCTCCTGACAGACCGGACAGCAGAGATCCTCCTCTGATCTGGAAGCCATTTAGTCTGAGTGAAGCTGAAAACACAGCAGACAGAAAGTACAGTCAGTCATGGCTCCCCTCCCTCCTCTACTAACTTCACTGAGATTCACTTTCACTTTGAGTGGTGGTTTTAGTCAAACTCACCTTCAGTGTGTGGAGAGTCAGCAGGTTGAAGCAGCAGTGTTGTAGTTTTCCTCTTTTCTCTCCTGTAGCTGGACTCACTCAGAGGAAGCTGTTAGTTTGGTCTGAAGGTGAATCTGATCAAATGTTTTTCACTCTGTGTGTCTCTCTTTAGTGACGAGGAACAAACTGTTTCCTGGTTTGTCTCAGGTGAGTTGTGTGAGGGGTGGAGCTTTGTCAGTGCTCCTCTGTTAAATGCTGTTGCTTCACTTGTGACACAGGATGAGTTTCATTTCAAAGGTTTGAATTATTGCTGGAAATGCAGACTGATAATTTGCAGCAGAAAGCTGCTACAGCTCTGTTGAAGTTTCAGTTAACTTATGTTGACGTCATCAGCCGAAGGGTTCACAGACTTTTTCCAAACTACACTGTGAATGTTTGAATTATGTTTCCAATCTGAACAAGAACAACATGATGATTTGATGAGTGTTAGTGGTCAAAATATGTTGTGTTTATTCATCTTCATCAGATCTTATCATATTTTAAGACACATTTTTATAGAAATGTAGATAATTTCAAAGGGTTTACTTACGTTTTCTTGCCATGTATGTGTGGACTCTACTATACTCTAAAATACTTAAAATGTAGAAAATACTTCCTGTGACATCCTTCTAAATAAAAGCTCCATTGTGCCACTGTTATGTAATGTAATGCTCATATTAAAAAATAATTACCAACTATTTTGATAGCTGAAATATTGTTTGTTACTTTTGGAAATAGAAGTAAACACATCTCTCTTTACAGAATCACGAACAAACAAGACCAGTGAAAACCTGCAGTTACTGCAGTGTGTCTCTACTCTTCAGCCTCTCTCTGAGGAACTGAATGTGTATAACGACTGTGTTTACACAAAAAGACCCTGTGCCTAGTAGCATAGTGTTTCAGACAGAGCTTTGGAGTGTTAATGAAAGATGAAGGTAAAACATGTATCAGCTGTGAATACTTGTCTTCCACAGAGGATGATCCTCATGTTTTTGGTCATTATCTGACCTTACCATAATATTCACAGATGAGGTTGAGGATGATGTGATTCAAGTTTCAGTCCATTAATTAACAGGGACAAAGAGTGTTTTGGATTTGTTGGGAAATTCCACAAAGTATTAAACAAATAATTCAAAATTTTACAGAAACTTTTTTAGTTTTAGTTTTACCAGTTTCTAAAATATGATCATATTTACATCAGAGTCGATTAGATTATATAAATCTATCTCTGTGGAAGGTGAATTGCTTTATTGCACCAGCAGGGAGTCAGCTAGAGATAAAAATAGGACAAATGGAGAGTATTGATGAAACACTCAAATGTTCTGAATGTAAAATATAATGAATTAATGTACAAACAAGGATTAGTCAGGCGATGTGACCCAGAAGTCAATGAGAGGCATCAGATCAGGCTAATGAGATGGAGAGATCGAACCAACGGCGATAAAAATTTCACAATCACTAATCTGTGACAGACACGGGTTGTGAAACCTTGTTTGTGTGTGTGTGTGAATAAATCCTTATCCCCTGATTACTATGCAGCTGCTGACTTTTCCAACCCAGCTTTGAAGTGAGGAGCTCCAGAGGAGAGAGAAGAGAGCACTTTGATGTGAGCGTTAGATTAGGATGAAAAAGATGACGACGACACAGCAGTGGCGGCGGCGGCGAAGGCCACACTGTTACCACTCATTAACGCGAGATACGAGAGATCCTGAGGAGGACGAACACGCTGCTTTGTAGTTTTTCCTTTCTTCTTTTTTAGCGGTGAATAAAAAGGAGCGCCTGCTGTCTCTCTCAGTTCGTTGTAAGGTCATTCATTAACGTGGGTAATTACTTTCAGGACTCTGTGTGTGTGTTCTGGCCCTTTTCCTACAGATTATTACTATAACACTGCTGAATATGGTGTTCTCAGTCTTAGTGAAATGAACTCAGAAGCCTGGTGGATCTGGGAGGATTATTCCTCCATAGTAATAAGCCTGAATGTGAGTGTGACCATGTGCATGCTATATTTGAAACCTGTTTTTTTCCTCTCTGTTTTGGCCTTCTATCCTCATTGAACCAGGCGTTTTTCACTCCCACAGAAAAATCTGAAAAGGCTGGTCTAATGTACTGTGGGTGTGAAAAACAGAGCTTCTCCAAAACAATGACGCACGCCCGTTAAGACAGGGTCAGATCATCAAGAAACAAACTTCTTTTTGTTTTCAGCTTCTGCTATAATTGCTCATTTTTAAATATCATCTGTGCAAATGTCACAATACAGGCGTTGTTACGGATCTGCAACCAATTACAGCCAAGATAAGAAAAGTGCAGTAGGATAAGAAAACCCCAATAGTGTAGTTTTCTAAAACAGTCTCAGAAATTATTTGATACATCAATCACTGAATTGCCAGAAAATTTATCAACAACTATTTTCATAATAATTATTTTTTGACTGTTACAAATTTGAAATCTGAAGAAATAATCTTGGGTATAGAGACATTATGATGGGCATTTTCTATCATTTGCTATATTTGTGTTTTAGCCAGCGTTAGCATTAAGAGCTGATTACTAACCACAGGTGTAAGTCATTGTTGCGTTTACAAGGCAAAAGGTTAGAAAACATCCTCGGGGCAACATTACTGCTTCATCCTCTAATGTTGGACAGATGGCAGACTGAACGGTACGGTGACTCACTATCGCAAAGCGGTATTACCAGAAGGGTAATAGCATCCTAATTTCAGTAGAGGAATATATGTAATAGAAGATAACATAAGATAAAAAGTCAACAAAGTTATTACAATACATCCCGAGGGAGACATGAATGTATGAACAATTTTATGAGAATCCATCAAATAGTTGTCAAGATCTTTCAACCAATTCCCAACAAAAATTCCAACCTCCTGAGAATCAACAACTAAAAACATTTGTATTTTTGAATGAGTCCAACTTGACTTTGAAGCAAACTGGACAAACAGTCAATGACAGTATTAAATTAGTTGATCCTGGTGACTGTGTCGGCCCTGAAAAGACTGATCAGACCTGCTGATCTCCATTAAAAACCACCCAGGACTCCAGAGCTGACATGTGACATTCACTGACTCCAGACTGTTATTGTTGTTGTTGGGATGGGAGGTCAAATCAACCCAGAAACATCAGCACATCATGTTTTCAGTCTGACTCAAACCCACTGACTTCAAGGCAAACGTGCACACACACACACACACACACACACCTGAAAATCATAGTTTCCCTGGAAACAGCCCAGAGGCTCCATTAAGGTATAATGAGTATGCCTTTTCCCACCCACATGTAAGAAGGTCTCATGTTACCATGGCGCTGTCTGTCTGTTCGTCCTGATTGGCCAGGAGGATGAGAGCATCTCAGGGTTGAGATGGAGAGATGATGAATAAGAAGAGAAAAACAACAACTCAGAAGTGGTTTTTCTTAGAGAAGACGTCCAAACAAGTCATCAAAACACTCAAACATCCATACACACTGCACAGATAGAAGCTAATTCATGCAACCCTAAAAATGACCCTGCTAGAAATTATCTTCAGATACGACTAAAACGTTTTCCTAATTATGCAGTGGTGGAATCACTGGCTGAACGAAGTTTAGAAGCAACACTGTCTTTTGTTTTGTTTATTTTTAAAAAAAATTAATTAATGAAATGCTACATTTATTAATGTTAGCAGAGTTCGGGAAGGTGGGGGACCAGGTTTGCATCCAGAGTCCCGTGTGTAGTTTAACACCCTGGCTAAACTTGCAATGTGAAACTTTTGTCTCCCCCTCCTGGCAGCGAGAGCAGCTACACAAATACTGTCAACACCCGATTTCTTTTTTAGACTTTAATCCTTCCTCTGAATGACAAGCTTCTTTTTTTATCTGGAGCATCTGAAACTTTTGCTTCCCTGCTGGTTTTTCTGCCACACTCGTAGTTACATTTTTTTTTTCCCTCCAATTTGAGGACTAATTACAACATCAGTTTTTTACCCTATGACAGGCTGGTACTGAAGTTAAAGCTGACATAAAGTGAACTCAACATCACACTGCATCAACTTTCAGGCTTTGGTTCACAAATGATGACTGTCACATGAGGGGACAATTAAGTGGGTGGGAGGAGGACTATTAAATTCATAAGTCATAACAACCACACCACCATCTATCCAGTAATTTAGAAATATTGATCAGAGACTGAGGGAGCAGAGTATATACCCATATTTACAATACTGATGGTGAGGTGCCACCTAATGGTGAAAGGCTGCATTACAGCTGCGCAACATAAGAGCAAAAGACATACAAGACTCCAGACTCCAAAAACAGGGCAGGTGAGGAATTTGGAACCAGTACAATCCAATATAGATCCTACACCTATGAAAAACTAATTCCAGCATTGTCGTCTCTGAAACAAATCCCACGCCTGTTTCAAAGTAGCTCTGGCAGTACATTACTGTGAAACAAAATGACCATAAAGACATGCAAACTGACCACAAGCAACACCACAAAGCTACAAAGAGATGCCAAACAACCACAACCAACAAGTCACCTGTAGTTGTTTGGTGTCTTTCAGTTTAGGTGTCTTGCCCCCATAATTATCTCTTTCTTGAGTGCATTGCCATTATTCTCAGATATCTCGCTCTCTTCTCATCTCACCAACAACAAATACAGTAAAGTATAAGCAGAGCATATAGTTGAGATGCAAAACTTTCCACCCAGCTCCAACGCAACATGTTTAAAAAGCACAACTCACAAGGTAACACAGGCTTTAGAGTCTCAGTATCACCACCCATCCATACCATTAACATCAAGTGTTTTCTAGTTTTCAGGAAAAGAGAATAAAAAAAAAGCTCACATCGATCGCCTTTTGACACATTTTCTGTTGATCCATGCTGAGTTTCATTGGTTCCTCCTTTGCTGGCCATGTCTTCACCTCCTTCTTCTCTACTCTTTCCTCCTCTCCTCTTCCTCACTCCCTTCTCTTTTACTGACTTCTACTCAAATTCCCACTCAGGCAGAGAACAAACTTGACAGTTCTTCTAAACTCTCTCCATCCCTCTGTTCTTGTCGTCCTTCCAGTGAAACCTGATTACTCAGTCTGAGCTATTCTGCGTCCTGACCGTGTGAGCCGTCAATCAGCAGGGCTTTCCTGCCTCCCACTGGGCGAGGCGGACGTTCCTTCCTGAACACCACCAAGACACAACAACATGGAGGAAGGTGGTGAAAGTGACCCGTCATGCACTTAAGTGTAGGAGAATAAAGGCCTGAACTGTTAAAATGCAATTTCCCAAACCCTGGGGATATTTACAGGAACAAGAGCCTGAGGACAGGAAGTGTAGTTTTGATCATTTGTAGCTCAAAAAAAGTTGAAGTGTTCGACTTGGATAAATTTGAGCTGGACTCATTGTTGGCTTTGGAAACAGCAGCAACAAAATAATCTTAACTCAAAGCACACTAGCAGCAAACAGCAGCTAGACAGACCTAGAGACTTACTTGTGTACATAGTGGAGCATTCAGCAACTCAAGAGCCAGGTGTTTTTGACAAAAAACAGAGTTAAAAGAGAGTGAATATCGGACTTACATTCATCACGTGGGTTCAAATGATGACTCAAATGAGAGATCATTTTGCTCCCTACCTGCTGGATGTAAAAATAAGTGTCTGTTCATCTATCAAGGTTACCATTTCAGCTAAAAAGACACAATGTCTTGTGCAAATCAGTTATTGGAGGTTTACCCATATAGTACATGTGCTGGAAAACCAAAGCTATGACCTACGAGAGGCAAAAAGGCTCCATAGAGCTGCAGTATATATGAATATTTTCTGTAGAGCAGCAGACACACAGTTAGAGACTAACTGGAGGTCATAGTGGAGTATTCAGCAGCTAAAGAGCCAAATATTTCCCTCAGGAGTTGGTGGAGACCTACAACAGAGCTAAAAGAGAGGGAGCATTGCACTTAAATTCATCAGGTGACTCCAACTGAGTCAGCTGGATGTGTCACTGGGCCACTGTTTGATAAATAAATAATATAAAAAAAATTATAAAGCGATGATACATCAGGCGTTCTATTTCCCCCGAGTGGACAGTTTTATCCTCACTCACCATAAGCTTAACCCAACTATACTGAACTTCTGAGAGATCACTGCGTGACTCCAATCTCCCTGTAGAGCAAACTGAAATGACTAACTGACGGAGATGAGTCTGGTTTCCCGTCAGGCAGTGTGGAAGGCAGCACAGCTCCATCAATAGGCCCCAGAGCTCAAATAAACAGGAACAAACATGGATTTCAAGGCGGTTTCAATTTCCTGATACAGCTAATTATACACACACACACACACACACACACACACACACACACACACACACACACACACACACACAGCAGCATTAAATATTACTCAAGTCCTTTCTCAGCCTGTCAGCCAGCAGTCTGAGCCCACAGCGGGGAGAGGAGAGCTATGAATTAGACATCGGACCAGTCTGTCACTAGGCCACAATAACCAGAAACAACAACACACTGCTTCCTACTGTTTAATGGAGCACGCTGAGGAGCTCTTTGAGGCTGTTTTACATCTTGTCACACCCAGAGACTGAAGCAGGTTAAAAGGTTATGTCCACATGTGGTATAAACTACTGTAGGGCAACCCAGTATTTACATCCACCAATGAGTTCTCACGTGTTTGAGAGTGGTTACTTGTCTATGCTGAGAGGACCATTGTCTCATAATCTGTCTATAGCTGGACTCAGATGGATGGATAGATTCAACAATTAATAAATGAAATAAATAATTCATTTATCAATTTAAGCTTTTGCTAAAAAGTCAAAGAGCTTCCTAACAACTGTCTCCCAGTAACAAATATGACATAGATTTTTTTTTGAGGGAACTGAATTGAGTGCTTTTTAAGACTTTTCAAGACCTGCAGATAGCCTGCTTAAGAACACAAAGCTTGTGAGTGAGTCAACGAGTTTGTCCATCAAACAGTTTGAGTCCAGAATAAGATATTTTTTTGTGTATTAATGGATGAAGATGATATATGCAGATTTTGGTAATTCCCTGACTAAAATTTCCTCTTACAATTATGACTATGACTAGTGGTGTTTCATCTTAATCATCCGATGTCTGAGGACAGCTGATTGAGGTTAAGTTATATAATAAATCCTGAAACATTTGTAATTAACTCATCAATTCTTGTATAAAATACACAGATTTTGCCTCTCAGACTGTTTAAGCTTCTAGTTTTGTTTTTTTTAGCACATTTTTGTTCAGTTGTACATTTTCCAGCAGCAGCGAAATGCTCTGATAAACCCACTGTACACTACCTGGTCAGCAGCAAACAGCAGACAGACACAGGCAGAGACCAGCTGGTGATGAACGTGGAGCACCTAGCAACTGAAAAGCCAGATATTTATCTCAGGAGTTGATAAAGACCCTGGCATTACTCCCATCCTCCACCTGCCCGCACACCTGCCCCTCATTACACAATTAGTGCCTCAGCCGATACACCTGCTCTCTCTCTCAGATAAGCAATGAGCCTTCCTGCTGTAACATGACCTACCTGCCTGCGTCTGCCTCTTACACTTTTTTGTCTTTGCTGATTGTCTACCTGTTGTTGGACGTTACTCTGCCTTCTGGTGAAGTAAACCTCATC
Organism: Lates calcarifer; assembly: GCF_001640805.2. Lineage (NCBI taxonomy): Eukaryota > Metazoa > Chordata > Actinopteri > Centropomidae > Lates > Lates calcarifer. The sequence continues at coordinate 23,347,857 of NC_066851.1, forward strand.
TTAATCCTACCTGCGTTGTCTATTTGCTTTTGAGCTCACACGTTGACAAGAGAAATGTTTACAGTGCACACACACACACACACAGGCATTTGGCAACAGCAACCGTGTTGATCAAGTTGCAAGTAAATCACTCTGGAACATTGCTATTTTTTCAGTGCCTGTACAGAACTATTGTGAAATGGTGTGGTGCAGATTCCAAACAAAGCCATTATGAGTAATCAATACATCAGCACAAGCGAATAATGCAATATTTCATGATTTAGATGAGTAAATTCAATATGTACTAACTGAATGTCTATGAGGTGAAAATGAATGGCGGCCATTTTTAAGGATCATTCTTCAAAATATCAGCAGTCAATCAAGGAACAGTTTTCATATTGGAATCGGTCCAGTATTAATCAAGAAGAGTGTACCCAGACACCACAATCAGCTGCTGCAGTGTAATCTAATGGGTATTTGTCCACGTCAAAGTGCATTCACTACAGTGCTTGTTCTTGCCACTGACAGGCTCAGATTGTTATTGTAAGTGTCTGACAGTATTATGGACAGGATTTCTACAGAGACAGACCTTTTTTATTAAAGAGTAAAATCATTTTTGTTTAATCAGAAACATTATATATCCTTATCAGACTGTGAGTGAAGACGTAAGGGAGTTTCAGTTCTGTTGTTTTGTATAAAGATTTTTGTTTCATCAGTTAATCCTATTCAAATAAAATGCTTTGGTAATAAGATGGCTGTATGTTTCTGTTCAGTCACAATGCAGTTATAAGTAGTTAGGATTTCTCACTTTCTAATACGTCATCAGGCTCCTGGGTGTCTCAATTTCTAATGAGCCATAAGCTGAAGTTAATCAGTCACTGGCGATTATAAATGTTAACAAATCATTAATACAAACAGTGTACAATCATCAACCATCAAGTCTGGCGTTGTTAATAGTGAGTTTATAAATGGATTTTGGTCCTGATGTCCTGCAGCTCTCTTCCAGAGGCTGAGTGAGCAAACAGTCTCTTATGTATCAAAGAGCTAAAAAGACTGAAGGAGGATTTTCCACAATCATGACCATCAAAAAGTTGTTCTAATCAATGGTTTATACCAGATCCATAATGCTAAACTAAATCCATTAATTACAGCTAATAAACCCTTAACAAATGATGAGAAACTGGTACATTCTCTCTTATAATTTGGTGCAGGAGATACAAAAATAGGCTTCCATGAAGTGGCCATGATGAGGCAACTATCAACTCTCCACAGAGCCCCTGCAGGAATACTGAAGGAATATCATAATAAATTTTTTGTTAGATGACGAATAAAAGGTTGTTAAATGCCTTTATTCTGGCTTAAATGCAGAAAAACAACAGTATTGGATGAAAAGAGGATAAACTGGCCTACTCATCCTGTCGCTCCCATTCAGCCAAACCCCCCCAAAAAGAAACCGGAGGGAGAGCCTGAAAACAGCATCCATCCTCAGAAAAAAATCAACATCAGAGGCGGCCACACCATGAGGAGATGGTCGTACTTACTGTCCGAGGCCATGGCTGCGACTGTTTCCCTTCAGACAGGCTGCGGAACCGAGTGTGCGATCGGCGGAGCAGAGGCAGCAGCATCCCCGCCGCTCCTCATCCTCCAGACCCGCAAATCTGCAGCCACACAGCGGAGAACGACGACGCCTTCGCGAACTGTAGGAAATATCCACACTCAATTGGTTTCATGCACATCTCGTTTTCTAAATTTGGTGATTTAAACGTTCAATTTCTTATTTTTTTCCCCGTCGAACTAGTGATTTATGCCCTAAAATCTTGAAAACAGCTGCTCAAATTGCTCGACTTTCGAAAGGAACAGGCAAATATTTGCCTTGAACGCACACAGCCCTGGGTCTTTGAACTATGCATCCATCGGTACTGTCCTACAAAGTCAAATAAGCAGTAATTAAAACGATATATTTAATCAAATTTTAAACAAAATTTAAATTATTTACTACTTGTTGACATTTTTTAAACAAATTCATTTTTTTAAAAATATGCCAAACAAACGGAAGTTTCAATGGCTAATTAAGCCAAAAGTATTTACTTTCCCCTCGAGTTGTTTCCGATGATTGAAATATATCAATGTTGATTAAAATTAACATGGTAGTAGAAACATTAGCTAAACCCAACAATGACAAGTAGAAACAGGTGGCGGTTAAAGTTAAGCTAGCAAGCTAGGCTAGCTCGTTTGTGACTGACAGAAAATAGACTTGCTAACCGTTTTAGATTCGTGAAACGTGTATTCTCTTTATAGGGGGGAAATTAAATTACCGTTTTGGTGTTCTCCTCCGCCTGCGTGTCCATTTGCAGTTCGTTAGCATCTGAATCCAAAAACTTGTCTTGTGAAGTCACGGTGAAATTAACATTTGACCTCTGGCCACCAAACTTTCCTTTGAGTCCGGCGCTGCGTCTCAACTCGCGTACTCCCATATTCACAGTTGATATTTTGAGCATGTAAGACTGATAAGGTAAGGAAACATTAAGTACCGTTGCACTCAGGACGGTTAAACAACAACGTTTGGAACGATGGACACTTTTAATCGTCAACGGACAGTTCTAACCGTCAACGGCCGCCATCTTGGCTACTTAGCGGAAGTGCAGGGATACCGAACGTACCAACGCAAAAGTCCTAGAACACCTAAAACCTTTCTAGCAGTCATTTAGATTTACACGATTCATTGTCTCCGTATTTCTGAAACTTAAACACAGAAGAAACAAAACATCCAACAGCCGAACACACTCATGGCGCCCTCTCTGCAGTAAGGGCAGAATATTGTCACTGTAACAGACGCTTTGTTCAGTTCAACTCAAACCAGCTCAGTCTGGTTTTAGTCTGAAGACTGTTCTTCACCGTCTAAGTATGTAGCAGACAGTAAGATAAGGGTGTCCACATATTTTTGGCCATTCAGTGCACACAGCCTCTCCAGGAATTATCTATAATTACTGGGTCTGAATCAAGAAAGAGACAGATGAAAATAACAACTGTACAAAAGTTTTTATATAAAATGCTTATATTTTATAAAATATTTTAACATTAGAAGCAAATACCATGATGAGGCCATTATGAGGTTCCACTCATTTAAAAAATAAATTAAAACATTTTAAAATATAAAAACATTCACATTTTTATGATGTAGCTTTCCAGTAAGTGGCAATAACTTTGAAGGTTTAAATTAGCATGATAAAACATATAAGAGCATTTTTACTGAGACATCATCCTTAAAACAATCTTTAAAAAGCCCTGATCAGCAGCTCCAGTCAGGATGAAGGTTGATTCATGCGTTGTTGTTGTTGTTGTTGTTGTTGTTGTTGTCGTCGTCACCACTTGAATTTTTTGGACTTTCTTGGTTTCTCTGAATGGAAGAAAAAAGGAAAAAGAAAACATCATGAATGGAAAAAGCAACATTACCAAAGAGAAAAATAAGATCAGTTCATCACCTCTCTAAAACTAAAACTAATAACTATGCTTTAAGCTTCATGCTCATGTTGCATGTTAACATACAGAAAAGAGAGAGAGCAGCAAACAATGTCCAGTGTATGAGAGTATGGAACATTTCAGATGTGTGACTGCTGGCTGTACCTTCAGGAACAGAGTCCAGACTGGTGAGACGATTGATCTGAGTGGTCGTCGTGGCTTCTTGCCACACGTCACCTGAGGAGAAGAGAGTTTCAGTCGGTGAATGCTGATTTAACACAACGTTCAAGTAAAACGAAGGAGCCCACTTTTCTTCAGTCTGCTTGGTAATGTTTGTTTATTTTACTAAAAGACTGAAATAAAGATCATTCCAGTTGGGTTTTGTGTGGGTCTGAGGAAGAACAGAGAGCACAAGAGCCAGATGTGAAAAAATAAAAAGCAAAACTCTTGATTGTGTTTGTAGAAATACTGAGATACCACCCAAACCCATCACCTTCCATCCCATGTGACAGCATATAGGAGGTATTTACCTGAGATATGTACATTCTCATTGGTTCTGGCTTTGAGTGATGGTTTAGTAATCCTGGAGGGGCCCGGTGTGTTGGAGGGTCCAGCCTCGCTACTGGTGAAATCCACCTCCACCTGACGATGACGACGTGACTTGGAGGCCTGAGAACACAAACAGAGTCACACGAACTTTCTAATGTTTTACATCCATATGATTTATAAGGAATATGTTGAACATAACACACGTACTCACTTGTTACATATTTAAAGGAAATGTTAATAAAAATAAAATCAATACAAAATGTGTAACATGAAGAACAAACCTCTGCTGCCTGTCCGTATGCCTTGGATTTGATGGAGGCGAGGCGCTCGGCTCTTATGGAGCACTGAGGACACAAAACAGGTCAGTCAGTCAGTCAACAGCACCACTGTGTGGGCAAGGTTATTATTTCAACTTTAAAAGACATTTCAAGAAAAGCAGAAGGATCTCATGTTATTCAAGAGTTTCCCTGGTCTCTATGTTTAAATTTCAAATAAACTGGTGCAGTTTGTCCTGTACACTGTTTGTCAAATATTTGATTTTTCAGATGAGTCTGACAGTCTGGCTTGAAAAGTTTATATTATCTACTTCTATTTGTGGTAAATTAAGAAACACATGACAATGGGAACATGAATAACCCTGTCTATAAACATTCTAAGATCATTTTAAGCTCTTCTTCCACTGATGAATATAATGCACTGCTGCAGAAAAACCCTCAGGGGAAAGATACATTCACTTAGTGTTTAATATCCTGCAGGAGACACAAGCTGCACCAGTGATGCTTTCATTAATTTAATTTAAAGTGATGAGCTCAAATGTCAACAAAGTTTAATGTGGTGTAACTCACCTCCTGCTGAGATGATGTTCCTTCACCGCTGTCTTCATCTTCTTCTGCACCATCCTGACGAGACAAAACACCTCATCACTTCAACAGTGCAAATAATGCATAGAGGAAAAAAACGTCCTTTCTATCATTGCAGTTTTTTGACTAGATGAAAGACACATGCAGTTTCATTTTTACAAAAACCTGTAGTGAGGTCTCACCTTCCTCTGCTGCCAGTTGTAGAAATGCACCACAGTGCTGCGCAGCCGAGGCATGAGGTCTTTATGGATCAGATTGACAGATGAATTTGCCTGTTCTGAAATGGAGGAGACAGAAGTCTTCATCTTCTCGTAGAGCCCGTGAATGTTGGACAATTCCTGCAAAAAGAGAAATCCCACTAAAACTTTTTAGTTTGCTGGTTTGTCTCAGTTTAAGTTGGAATCAATCCCCCTCTTCTCTTTGCATTTACCTCCAGCAGCTCGATGTTGATCAACTCCTGTGGACGAGACGCGCGCTCCAAAAAATCCTCACACAACGCCGACCTCTCCACTTTCCTCTTCTTCTGGTAGGCAAGCTGGAGGAGAGGGAGAGGAGGAGGGAGAGACGGGGGACAGAGCAGCAGAAGAAGGGGAGAAAATAAATCACCACATCATAGAGGTTTGTCAAAATATACCACCAAAATAAATATAATATAAATATTGATATCTTTGATTTCACTCAGAGGAGACATGCAGGGATCCAAACTCTGACAGAGCCACTGGAGGATCCCAGTCCAGACTCTGGGTTAAAGACTACAAACAATATTTTCTACATTAAACGATATTTAGGGTTTTAAATTAATGTAAAATCTGAACATGTGTGTGGACGTAAGGCAGGCAGCTCACCAGAGTGGGCATGGCAGTAAAGTGGAACGCTTTGAGGGACATCAGCTTTCTGAAGATGTAGACGGTGTCGTAGTGCTGAGCGTCCACAGCGTCTTTCTCAAACTTCTTCACATCGTCCCAGTCCTTCAGCGCCAGACGGATCTGCAGCCACAAGAACTTTATTTTATCCACTTTATTTCAAGCAGGGCTTCATTCAATGTAAGATCAACCCTTTAAAGACCATGTACATGTGCTATATCCTGACCTGCTCTGGGGGCGAGGCGGTCTGACACTGATACAGGCCGTACAGCAGATAAAGTCCTCCCACTCTGATCTGGAAGCTGAACGGCGGCAGGAAGAAGCTGTAGGCGATGTCAAGAACCAGACGGCTGAATGCTCGCTTCTCACGCTTCAGAGTGCCGCTGCAACACGAGAAAAACCAGAGACATGTTCAGGTAAATACTGTTAATGGAAGTTTCCACATACAAAGAGTTGTTGAAGTGCATGGTCAACAAATACAGACAGAAAGAAGTGCTGTTCTTAGAAAGTCAAGAACAATAAAAATATATGAAATATATATTTTAAAGTATTTCCATCATGTATTGGAAATAAATGATGAGTAGGAAATCTGTTTGTCATTCACTATCTCATAATTATGTTTGTCTCAGAGAGGAATACATTTGTCAGAATTATGAAGGACATTCAAACAAATGTGACCTATCATCTTGTAATTAAGGAGGAATGAACCACAAATATGAAAAGAAAATCAAACTTAACCATAAAAAATGAGAGGTGGAAACAGGAGAGTGGTTATACATTTACAAAACAACAACACAAACAAAATTTGAGATACTAACTTATTTCTCTTATCTTTTTAACTGAGGGACATTTTGGTTGAAAATATTGTGAAAATGTTGAAAGTAAACCTACTAGAAAATATGTGAGAAGTTCATTTCCCTCCAGATTTTGGAGAAAACCTCGAAGCGGACGGACTCTGTTTGCTGGAAGCGGCTCAGCAGCTCCTCACAGTCTGATTTGACCTGTTTCCTGCAGTAGTCCATCTCTCTGCCGCTTCTCACTCACACACACGTTAAAATAAAACCTCGGGGATTTTAAATTCACCACCTACGGCTACACTTTTTCATCATTTCGACGAGGAAAAGGTTTTTGTTGTTGAACGTAGGGTTCCGCGAATGTAAACACACGATTCGACTACGGAGGTCGAGGGATTAGCGCGTCACCAACAGCGCTGATGACACCTTCACTGACCATCGTTTTTTGTACTTCTCATCTGATCGACAAACAACGACAGACAGATAGACAGACAGATAGATAGATAGATAGATAGATAGATAGATAGATAGATAGATAGATAGATAGATAGATGGATGGATGTTATTCCGTTTCTTGTTCTGTAATTTACGTATGAATTTGTGCATTTTCTCTAATAGTTTTAGAGAAAATACAGCACCGAAAGAAAAAGCCGTTTCAAGCCTATGACGAGATTGTCGAGTTCAGCAGGTGTACATGAACGCACCGGACGGATATACGTGAGTCACGTCCTGCGGAAGTAAACAATCCTCGGCTGACGTGGAGCTGGAAACTAAGTGGACCAACCGGACCTGAATCAGCTGGTTTAGAGAAGCGTCTGTCGTTTCAGTCTTCGTCTTGTATTGTCAGAAGTTAAAGTGGCTCTGTCGGTGTCGTCTAGACGCCCAGAATAAGTGACGCTCCGTGTTAGCAGCCTCTCAGTACAGTAAGATGGCGGCAGCAGAGGAGGCCAGCAGGCCGTTCGCCGGACTGTCCGACGTCTCCATCTCGGAGGACATCCCGGTGGAGGGGGACATCTCCGTGCCCGTCGGCTCCTCCAGGAGAGACGACGAGTTCTCCACTCTGGACGAGCCGGTGAAGGAGACCATTCTGCGGGACCTGCGGGCGGTGGGGAACAAGTTCATCCACGTCCTGTACCCGAAGCGGAGCTCGGCTCTGCTGCGGGACTGGGACCTGTGGGGCCCGCTGCTGCTCTGCGTGACGCTGGCTCTGCTGCTGCAGGGCGGCGCGGCCGACAGCGACGACCAGGGAGGACCACAGTTCGCTGAGGTGCTCCATTTAGTCCCTATGTATCTTCTCTGGTACTTTTATTAAGGGTGTGAACTAAAACATATCAACTAAACATACAGTTTGAGTACAATTAACGTGAAGAAAGGCTCTTTATTAATGTTGTATTTCCTTCTATCACTTCAAACATGAGGGGTGCTCAAACCCTTGCACACAGCTGCACCAGTGGCAACAAGTGGTTTTCAATTAAATGTTCACATACTGTTTGAACAGACAGGATCAATATCCTTTCTAAACAGAATCATCTCTATGCTACCAGACTCCATTGACAAAAACAGTAATTTAACCTCACAGAACATGGGAGCTGCTGGAATATGACTGGTTGGTTATTAGTGGTGTTGTGTGACTTTCAGTGATGAAAGAAGTGTTCAGAACCTTTACATAAGTAAAAATATCATAATATTACAAGCAAACTAACAGATCAAGGCAGCAGTATTCAAACACCTCCCCTGTAAAATCCCTCTTTTTGTCAATGGAGTCTGGTAGTGATATATAGAGATGTTTCTGGTTAAACAAAAAGGATCTTCCTCTGTAATAAAAAGCTCTGTCTCTGTAGGAATCCTATCATAATTTTGTCAGACAATTGCCCATTGGATTACACTGCAGAAGCTGTTCACGGTGGCCTGGTACACTGTTCCTGCTCAATACAGCATTGATTCTTATTGTCGCCATTGTCCTAGAATTAACCATTAGATATCACAAGTAAGGCTAAAATGGAGCTTGAGAAGGACAGTTGGAGTGGTGCAGCATAAGCAGTAACATGGGGGTTGTACCAGACCATGAGCTGAGCTGGAAGGCAAAGCTCTCAGTTTACCATTCTATAGTCCAACTGTCACCTATAGTCATGAGCTTTGGGTAATGCCTGAAGAATGAGATCACAAACCAAGCAGCAGTAATGAGTTTTCTCTATAAGGTTTCTTAAAGTGATAAATCTCCGCTGACTCCATGAGGCTAACATTTCAAAATATCTTCCTCTGCCCAGGTCTTTGTCATCGTCTGGTTCGGCTCCATCATCATCACCCTCAACTCCAAGCTGCTGGGTGGCACCATCTCCTTCTTCCAGAGCCTGTGTGTGCTGGGATACTGCATCATGCCTCTGACGGTGGCCATGGCCGTGTGCCGGATTGTCTTGATCAGCGGCTCGGGGAACGTCAGCTTCGCCGTGCGGCTGGTAGTGGTGACGGTGTCCTTCGGCTGGTCCACCTTCGCCTCCACGGCCTTCCTCGCCGACAGCCAGCCTCCCAACCGCAAGGCGCTGGTGGTGTACCCGGTGTTCCTCTTCTACTTTGTGATCGGGTGGATGATCCTGACGTTCTCGCCCTCGCAGTAGAGGAGAAACACAAGGACTGGATTCAAGTTTAACTGACAAAGATGAGGATGGTTTTTATAGAGTGAAAGAACTCAAACAAACACCAGGATCTGCCTTTGAATGAGGAGGAACGACTACTGAGGCGACTGTGAGTGTTTCTGAGCTTCTGAAACAGCATTTAGACTCATGGGACACCAAAACTCCTTTAGGAGCGGCAGTGGCTCGTACTCAGATTCAGAGAAGTTGGGTCGGCGCCGTGCTGCAGATGGAGCTTGAACAAGCTGATGAATGAGTTCCGATTTTTCCAGTTGTGTAAATTAAAGTCCATAGGCTTGTATGCAGAAATGCTCTATGAATGTTTAAACTACCAGGGCTGTGATTGTTTTTCTTTTCTTTCTGGTCACTCTGGGCGTTTGAAACCTCCGTATGGTCTAAGAGATTGGTGCAGGAACGTACTGACAGCTTAAATTTACGCAACATATTCTGCATCTTTAGACACTTGGCCGATGCTTTTGTGCAGCTTGACCAAGAATCTCTGTTGTAGAGCAACTCAACTGTCACCTGTAGGTTTGGGCTCTCATTGTTCCTTTTAAGGATTTTTGTTTTAGTATTTTTGGTGTTTTCATTAGACAGATGACAGGTAACGTGAGGAGAGAGATGTCTTGGTTCGTGGTTGACTCCTTAAACCCCCTCGGCCACCAGAGTGTTCAGCATGTCGAATCAGTCGGTGTCAAATGTCACTCATATAAAAAACCAGTTTGACATTTTGGGAAATATACATCTTCATTATCTCGCGGTGGAGCGGTACTAGAGCTGCGAGTGAAGATTATTTGCTCAATTAATTCTGCCTATAAAATGTCACAAAATAATGAAAAATGTCTGTTTTTAATATCCCACAAACCAAGGTGACGTCAGTCCAGACTCTGAAAATGTTTGGTGTTTTTGCCTGAAAATGTAAAATGGCTGCTATTTGACTAATTTATGAATCTAGAGCAGAAAATAAAAATCGACTGGCAGAAATGAGTAATTTGTTGTCCCTCGCTGACGTGTGCAGATAACAACACACACAAATGCAGACTATAATACAGGGCCTAACCATGTTTTCTACATACTTTTGCACACTGGCGGTCAGCTGTAGTTTTTGTGTTGTGCTTTTCTATTGAGCACAACTCTGCTGATTAATGTTCATACAAGAAGAGATTCACCTGAGAGAGGCCCAAGTAAAAGACCAGCATGCAATGCAGCAGTCAGACTGTTTGGGTTTGGAGTAACTCTAAATGTAACTCAAATGTCAAATTCATGATCTCTGTCTGGAAACATGCAGACTTTATGCTTCCTGCTGGGTGGCTGTGATCAGTCTACTAACCTGCTGTACGACCTTTAACCTCTGACCCCTGCTCTGTAGTCAGATAACCCGTCATTTCTGTTCTTCCGAATCACTGGGGCTACCTTTGTTCATTTCTTTTTAATTTATAAGTATTCATTTACATCAACAAAAGAAAAAAATTAAAATGTATTTGGTCGGCAGTGACTGTGTGTGTTATTTTTCCAATCCACCTACAGCCTCAGCTCTGTTTTAACATCACCTACATCATTTCCATACTTTTTATTATTTTCTGTGGGATGTTATTTCACACTTCAGACTTGGACCTCTTCCAAATCCTACACATTTAAAACAAAAACACTCTCAGCCTTTACCTGAAAACACACAGAAAAGTTACTAAAGATTTGATGCTTTTCATCTTTCATTTATTTTCTATAATTTTGAGGTTTGAACTGTTGGTTTAACAACATGAATGTTTACTTTTTACAAATCAATCACTCCAACAAATGACTGGTAGATTAATTCATAATGAAAATAATCATTAGCTGTAGAATAACAGTCACAGTCAGAAGGGTCCGTTTCCATTTTCCTGCTTAGATTTATTGAAGTAACATTTTTAAGGCAGAACTTGTAATGGAGTGTTGTTGTTGTTGTTTTAACAGTATCAGTAGCCATAGCCAAGTAAAGGATCTGAATACTTCCTCCACCACTTAGTTTGCATTTTCTTTTTCAAAACGGGTACACCAAACCTGCTGCATTCCATGTGACAGGCATCGATAATATTATTCAAAAGTAATAATCAGAATTACTCTCCAAAACAATTCGGCATGATCAAACGAATTAGAATCAGGTCTCTAACGGTACAGAGAACAAAATAAAAATAAATAACCGACAACAACAATAAATGATTTGTGCAGAGTGAAATAATCATACTGAAAACCTGATTATTGTGATATTAGCAGACGGCTTTCGTCGATAAATCACAAAAATTCAAAATATAGCCGGGAATAACAAATGACGTCATCAGGGCGCGCCGGCTTCGTGAACGTTAGTGCGGTGTAAACATGAGCCCACGGTGTTTGTAAATATCATAACCGTTGTATCAGCAGCGGTGAGTAAACGCTGCTGCATGTGTTTACACGGCAGTTTCACACAGTGGGAGTTCCGCTAGCTTCAGCCTCAGTGCACGGTTCTTACTTTACCCGTGTTGAGCTCTGCTGAGGCGGTCTGAGCTTTAGCTTTTACTCGGTAACGGTCAGTTTACCGATGGACGAGCTGCCGCAGCTTCCACCTGAAGTCTGGGTGTACGTCTTCAGCTACCTGAGCACGGAGGAGAAGCACACGGTCCGCAGCTGCTGCAGGTACTTCAAGAAGCTCATCGACCACCCGTCCCTGTGGAGGGACTACACGGTGGTGCTGTCCGACCTCCGCCGGTACACCTACGGCTTCTGGGACACCCTGCGGCACCGCAAGCTCACCCGGGTGGCGGTGCGACACCTGCGGCGCAAAGAGTGGCGGCGGCTCGTCAAGTTCCTCCCGTCGCTCACCGCCATAGTGTTCGTGGACGGAGGGCGGTTGTACAAGAAGAAATACCTGGAAAACCTGTCGCGGTTCCTCGACCTGAGGGACGTCGGGGTGCGGAACGCCACCTGGGACGAGGCGATGCTGGGGCGGGCTCTGAGCGAGCAGCTGCACGAGCGGCTGACTCACCTGAGCGTGTGCAACGTCCGGCTGCCGTGCACGGTGGAGTTCATCAACACCGTGTCGCTCCTGGTCAACCTGCGGTACCTGCTCTTCCACCAGCAGGGGGAGGGCTACGGGCTGGACACGGTGAGGCCGGTGCCCTGCGGGGTCTTCCACACCCTGCTGCTGAACCTGAAGAAGCTGAAGCACCTGTCCTGGGGGATGAGGGGGGAGCCGCCTGAGCCGCTGCCCGACGACTACCTCAGCCCGCCGGACCCGCTGCAGCCAGGTCAGCCGGTAACCTGAACACCTGTCTGTGTGTCCTCCTCACCTGAGGACAGACAGACAGATCTGTGGAGACAGATTTGTTTCTTTTAAAAAATGACTTACAATTAATCAACTAACCACTGAAACTGGCTGGCTTTGACCAACCTCCTCCTCTTCCTCTTCTCAGGGCGGTACGGTGGCCCTGCGCTGACCAGTCTGGAGCTGGTGGATTACCCAGAAACCATCCTGCCGGAGAACGCCCTGAGGAGCCTGGCGTCGCTCCGGTCGCTGACTGTCCGCTACAGGTACATCAGAGAGGGCATCGAGTGTCGCCTCACGTCCTGGCTCAGTCCTCTGCAGCAGCTGGAAACACTCACCATTATCGGTCAGTCAGGCTGTTACAGGACCAGGTCCAGTTCATTCTGTACATGTTTGTGTCCTGATAGACAGAAAGAGAGATGAATCATTTCAAAGAAGCTGTGTGGTCATTAGGAGCCATGCGGTTTGAGATATGTGATGAATTTCTTCCTCTGCCCTCTCAGGCGGTAATTCTCTCGCCACCTATACGACCACCATCCCGTCCAGCGTGACCAGACTGACGCTGCGCGTGGCCATAACTCTGAAAGACATGGACTCCATCGCCCCTAAAGTCCCGGCACTCGAGCACCTGGACATCGAGCAGAACCGGTCCAGCGGCAGCCTCTGCAGACGAATCCCCATGTTGTTTCCTCAGCTCAGGACGCTCAGGATACGGTGAGCCCGACAGGAAACCAGTGTTCAATGTCACGGAGACTGGAATCGCACCAACCACCGAGGAACAGCACCGCCTCAGCCTGTTCGTTAGTTTGTGTTATTGTGGGATTTTCAGTGGTGGAAGAAGTTTTCAGATCCTTTGCACAAGTTCCGTTCTGCTCGGTAAAATTCCTGTTTTTGTCAGCAGAGTCTGGTAGTGATATGGAGCGATGTTTAAACAGTTTCTTGCTCTTTAATAAAAAGGCCTGTCTCCATCTCCCTATACGTAACGTTTTCAGACCATTATAATAACAATCTCAGCCTGTCAGTGGCAAAAACAAATCATTTATACCCAAAAAAAGAGTGGCTTTGTCAGCCTTTATGTGAATGTTCTTCCGGTTCATTTCTCTCTGTGTCTCAGGTTTTTCCGCAGAGAACCAGAGAAAGACCTGCTGAGCCTCCACCGGCTACGTCACCTGGTGCAGCTGGAGCTGCTGGTGGAGCGCTCCTTCATCCTCAGAGATTACCTGAACGGTCACCCCTGGCCCAGCCCCTGCGTGCAGGAGCTGATCAACCAGCTCCGAGAGCTGTCGGAGAACAGGATCACCGTCATCACCACGATGCGCCAGAGGAACCCTCTACGAGAATGTGACTGTGTGTGGGAGGGGGACTGAAGAGCGGGAGGATGTGAAAACTGGAAAAGTAGATTTTATCCTCCTGAAGTGAGAGGAGGACAAACGAAGGCAGGCAGGTCGCAGCCCGAGCCGTAAATGAAGCACACTGAAGGTCTTCAGATGTTAAAACCATAGTACTCATGAAAGTGCCTACACGTGATCATTCTTGGATGAAGAACAGACTGAGGATTAGAGCAGAGTTCTTCAACCTTTTGACTTGAAAACTCCCTGAAAATGAAGCACTAGTGACCAATGTTCCCTCTAAGCTGCGCACCTGCGCAATCACGCTTCTCTGCGCACAGCAAACTACGTAGTGCATAAATTACAGTGTGCGACAGTGTGCACGTCTCATGTTGCTCACAGTGGTCCAAGGAATTCTCAGGGAGTTTGTGTGTATGCTCAGACACATGAAAAATTAGGAGGAACATTGCTAGTGACCCTGGACTTCAGGGAACATGTGAGTTGTGATTGAGTTCAGTAAAAATAATCCACTGAAGTCTTTTGAAAAAGGAGATACAGTGAACAGGAGGAATCAAACAACAGGCAGGGGTGTGGGTTGGGTTTGATCAGTTCCCAGTGCTGAAAACAGATCAGCAGCAGCAGATTATATCGTCAAGCCAGTTTGTTCCAGCTGTTAGAACAATCCGTATCAATCAGTAATCAGCATTTCAGGTCTTCTGCAGCAGGTTACACATCTAAACTGTAACCTGTAGAAGATGAAAGCTGAAATTCAGTAGGTGGATTCGATAGGGTTCTGATTCTGATAGTGGACTCAGATTCGGTAAAATGCTATTGAATGCCGTCTCTACTGGTAGCAAATAAAGGCAGTGCAAAAAAATATAGGGATTTGGGAATTTGAATTACCTGTAGCGTACTGCGAATGATGCAGAGTCCTGTAGCGCTCCTCTTACTGAAGCTTTTAATGTGAAGCTTCTGCAGCAGTGTCGAGTTTCAGCCTAACGCTGAGAAAAACTGTGAAGTGCAAAGGCTGCAGTTAATCGGTGAATAAAACTTGTAGTTTAGTGAAAAAAAAGAATAATAACATGACTAAAGTACTAGTGGTCATTATACTGAATCAGGAGAAATAAAGGAGCTAAAGGAGAACCAATGTACTGAAGACAGGTCTCCAATAGTTTCTTTCTTTGTGAATGCAGTGCTCCTCTGTTATTACAGAGTCTCTGAGAAACCAGGGACAAGAAGCTGCTTAAATAATGTGTGGAGAAACACACAACACAGTAAAGTGTACAGGGCGAAACTGACTGACTGATTCATACTCTTTTTGTAGTGTGAGTGTTATGGACACATGGTGCGTTTGGTTTGTGCAAACTTTACACTTTAAACTTTTTTTTTGGAGTTTGTTTTCCCCACAAAAGAAGTCAAGTCACAGACTGGTTCACCAGGGAAAACACCAGTTTGTTTCTTAAGAAACTGACTCATGGTTGAGGGATACAGTTTTTTTCTTTGTTCGTTCTTGCAATTTTGTTTCTTTGTTGAAGAATCAGTTTCAGTGTAACTGTAGTGACAACAAAACAAGACTGAAATTAGCATTAGCTTTAACATTACTTCAGTGTAGCAGCCATGCAGAACCAAAAAGAAGCTTTGCAGGAAAACTTGAAAGTGCTTATTTTTTATAGTATTTGTGTATTTTTTTCAGTCGTTCATTTAAAAAAAAAAAAGAAGGTCATTTTCTGCTTCTTTGTTCATTGTCACTTTGTTTTTTAATATATATTTGTCAGTTTTAATTCTCATGCAGATGTTAAATTAGACTGTCTGTGCTAATAAAGATGATATGTTTCATTTGGCACTTAAAATCCATACAATCAGAGAAATGCCCACATGGCTCGTTAGCTGAGTAATTAGCTTCATTTTGCTGTTGACTGAATGTATTTTGGAGCTCAATGAATAAAATGAACACATTTTGTTTTACAAAAAATAGTTATTTTATAACAAGGTTAGCTTTTTTTCTCAGCTATACATTATTAACAATATGAACAAAAGACATTTAAAAAACAGCCTGCATGTAAATAAAATTACAGATGCATGATTAGTATCAGTTACTTTCCTTATTGTTGATTAATCCCATGTGCAGATCCAAACTAACACTTGTCCTGCTGCACCAGATACTCACTAAAACACCAAATGTGGATTAATCCGCCACTGAACAGTCCCTGACAAATGCAGTTTCTTCCTGTTTTAGTAGCATTTTCTTAAAAGCTAGAATGAGGCAGCTTCTTCAGGAAATCACTGGGCTTTTCTATAAATGAAGCTAGATATTTGTGAGGTGTTTTCAAAGGGAATCCAATCTGTTCGGAGCACAGAGTCATAGACAGATGTACCTCAGAACTCCAGCAGCAGTGTCAGCGGCTCCACAGAGTTCAGGACCATCTCTTGTTTCTGACCGTAGACTCCCTGTTCCACCTTCACACCCGCTTTTGTGCACTTCATGGAGCCCAGCATGAGCTCTCTGCAGGTGAACACCAGGTTTGAGAAGAGCTGGGCGCCCCACCACAGCTCACACCCACCTTTATACTGCACCTTTCTCTTGGGCACCAGCTCCCCAAGCAGGGAGTCCTGGGGGATAAATAAAACGCTCCCAGGAAGGTCGAGGACGGACACTGAGTGCCCAGTGTCTTTTCGGAAAAGTTTAGTCGTCATCAGACTGTTGGCTGTTGATAAGGTTATGGAAAAAGACAAAGTAAACTGGGTTAACGCAGATTTTTAACTCAATGAATAAGACAAAGACTAATATAAACAGAGGGAAGTGCAGAGTGAAAGTGAGGCTGATAGGGGACCGATCTGAACTACGATGGGAGTCAATATTCCTTACTACACTCTCCTATCAATATTTACTTCATGATGATAACACAAAAAAGTTGTATATTTTCACATGATTATCCAACTTTTTAAGGTCCAGTTTAATTAAAAGGACATCTTACCTATTTCATAAACGACGTCGTCAGTGGCTCCGTGGAAAAAACAAACATACACAACCATTCCCTCCTGGATCTGAAGACAGAGAAGGAACAGTTCCTTCGTTTTTGTTTTTTACCTGGAACTTCCTTAATGTATGAAAACAGGTAGAATACAGTTCCTTCATCTCCTGTTAACTGGAGGCAATTAGCTTAGCTTAGCATTAAGACTGTAAGCTATGCTGGGTGTGGCCAAAGTTAAATGTCATTAATTTATAAACTCTGTCTCACCTCGGCCCACTGAGCGTCGGCCCCGTCCAGGGCCGGTTTGATCTTCACCTTCGCCTGACTGCACTGCTGGATGATGGTCCGGGCCTGAAGCCTCCTCGGCCTCCGAAAGACAGCTGGGCTGCTCAAACATCACACAGCTGTCAGCACGTAGGTAGTAATACTACTACAACTACTAATACTGTTGAGACACATTAATAACTTTGTGTCTTACCTGTCCACCTCAGGAGGGGGTTTGGCTGTGTGTACCGGTGCGGCGTCAGCGATGGTGAAGACGGGCCAGGGTTTGGTGCTCGGGGCCACCACAGGGTCCAGGCCACAGCTGGAGCTCCTCTTAGCCGAAGGGCCTGGCTCCAGGTCTCTGCTCCTCTTCAGCGGGCTCTGGGACTGTGTCGATATTTGGGGTTTGGACAGAGTCTTTAGTCCACTGTTTGGACTAGGAGGTTGAATTTGTTTGCCTGTGGTTTGCGGTAGTTGGGATTTTGCAGGGAGGACAGGTGGAGGATGTGGCTCTCTGAGGGGTTTGTTTGCACCCTGGACTTTGACGTAGTGATGTGTTCTGGCGCTGCCCTGAGACTCACTTGTCTCTTGTGGTTGCGTCTGTTCCTGTGGCTGAGATATGACCTGAATCTGGACGCTGCTGTGACTCTCAGACTGAGCGTCAGAGCTGTTTGTCTCCCTCTGGACTTCAGACTGTGGATGGTTCCCTCTCTGGACAGACCAGGTGTTGGGAGTCCTTGGCTGGAAGTTAATGGGAGTTCTCAGAGGAACGACGATGGGGATTCTGGGCTGAGGGTTGATGGGAGTTGCAGGCTGGGGGGGTGGAGGGTTTTCCTTAGATTGAGATCAAACACAGAAAATAATTAGAAGCATTTTTACCAATCTTAAATGTTCAAACTCAATTTATTAACCCTCTTATGGTCCACTTGTTTTTTCTTGTGTTGCTGGCTGAAGCTGAGAAACCTACCACTCTGTCCTCTGAATCTGTTGCTGACTGCGTCTCTTCACCCTCATCCCCACCACCTTCATCAGCGTCACCAGCATCATCCTCATCATCAACTTCATCATCCTTCCCGCTGTCAATAACCAGACAGAGACGGAGAGAAGATTTAAAACGACTGCTGCCGCTGCTGAACAAACAATCACTACAATTACTACAAACTATGTTCTGCTGCTCCAATTTCTACTGCCACTGCCAGTTTAGAGCTGAAACAAGTAGTATGATTACCTGATGAGTCGAAACACACGTACCTGTCTAAATCATCATGTATCTGTGGTGATCTGAGCGCCTGCAGCAGTGACTCTGAGCCTCCTGCTTCCGTCTGCTTCTCTGGTTCCTTCCTCTTCTTCCTGCTGCACTCAGAGCAGCTGTCGATCCACTGCACCACGTCAGGTCTCATGGTTTTCCAGAAGTACCTGTCAGAGATCAAGAGCTGGTTATTCATAACAACGGCATCAAAAAACCTTCCATCCATCTTTTATCTCGAGGAGACCCCCCCCACCCCCGTGTCACCTCTCGTTGAGCAGTCGGAGACACTTGTTGATGTCGAGGTGGTTCAGCTCATTGTGATAGTCCGTGAGGGCGACCTCCACCTGCTGTCTGCTCCTCAGAACCAAACGCACCCGATCTCCCGTCACCATGTGGAGCTCATCATCTGGGAAACCAGGGAATGATGACTAATGAAGATCAGATCTTTCTCTCAGACTTTCAGCTACACATGAAAGCTTTCTTTAAGGAACAGCTTTGCTTTTGGAACAAAACAGCTGGAGGAACCTACGGACCTGTTATTGGACTTAATTCTGGTTTGTACAAACCTTTGATGGCAAACTTCTTGCAGAACCTTCTGAAGGTGTTTTTCTCTACGTAGCTGAGTCCATGAGGATACATGCGTTTACGGAGGTACAGCTCCACGGCATCGTACTTGGCGAAATGGGCCTGATCACACATGAAGAGAACATACAATACTCTACATCAGTCAGCTGAATATCAGTGAAGGAATGACAGAGCTTAAGCTTCTCCTGTGCCTTACTGCTGAGTCGCTGTGGATCATCAGTGTGGGCACAGCGTCCGGATGGAGGGTGACCTTCTCTCCGCTGCGGTCGTAGCAGTCCTCAGTGAAATGGGTCGAACAGATAGACGACCGGAGCCGAGGATGCCAGTGAGGACGGCCGACAGCCTTCAACCACTGAGCCAGCAGGGCCGCGTTGTGAAGGGGAAAACTGAAGGTACAGATGGATATAAAAACAGATGAGCATTATACACAATATCACAGATAGCTGGAAGACTATTCATGTATAGAAATGGACTGGTACTTATGGAAGGTGAGGCCCAGGCCCCTCTCCACCGGCCCACAGCAGTTGTTGCAGTTGTAGACGCTGCAGCGGAGCCACTTCCTCTTGGTTCTGTTGAGGCAGGTGTGGCAGCTGGAGATCCAGCGGGCCAGATCTCGGGTCATGCTGCTCCAGTAGAAGTGCTTTGTGATCTCTCTCTGGCAGATTCCCTGGCCGTAGTGACCCTGGTTATCATGGAACTGCTGCAGGATCAAGTTCACCTGGGATCAAAAGGCAACATGGTGAGTTTGTCTGGATATGGATGTGGAAAATTTCTTTTCCTGTGCTACCCAGGTCCACATTCTGTCAGTAGCAGTTTCTGGTGTAGGGGTGAATGTTGTTGACCTTCCAGAAGGGGTTAAGCTGCTTTTCAGACCCGAGACAAGCAAACTCTAAGATGCTGCAGCTGCACAGCACTTTAAACTTCACAATAAACTATAATTACCTCCTCTCTGCTGCGCGGCACTCTGAGAGGAGGAGAGACTCGTGTGTACATCAGCACTCCATCTGAAACACAAGAAAAAACATTTCTGTATTATTGCTGAAGGCATTTCAGCTTTAAAAAACACTATCATCTGGTTCACTGGGGATTTATTCACCTATTATGCCAAAGCGCTTGGACATTCTCTTTAGAGCACCTCTGCTTTTTTTGCTTTGCATAGGTAAGACCCTATGGCTCAGATACCTGCAGAATAGAAAGTAATACAAATGTCAATTGAATTATAAAAGGAAAGTGTGAAGGACAGAGTGATCAGCTGATCAGGCGTCTACCTGGAGATCTGGTTGTAAATCACGAAGCTTGGCTCTATGATGGTTTTCCTCCTCTTGTCCTCCCTCACTGTGCTCACCATGGAGTCTGCATCAGGAGCTGGGAGGCAGTACTGGTGTTCCTGCAGCTGCACAGGTATTTCAGAGTGACTGAAGGATGGTTCAGAGGGGTCTGTGGTTTGTGCAGTAGCAGCTGTAGAGAGGAGGTCCTCCAGAGCGTTAGAATGAAGGAAATCCTCATCTGAAGGGACAGGAATCTGAAAACCGAGGAGGATTAGGAATGGGAAAAAGCACCTGTACTCGCCCCACTCGTGCTTCGTGCAGTGAGATCTAAACTATGATCTGTACTGTGTCACCTCATCTTCTCCCGCTGTCTCTGGGATGATGGTTGGTACAGCGTCTGGTGACAGAGTCAGCTGACCCTCCTCGCTCAGCGTGAAGCAGGACGGCTCAAAGTGTCGGGAGCAGAGGCAGGAATTCGAACGCAGCGATCCCTCGTCCCTCTGAGCCACAACCAGCCATCTCCGCCGCTGCTCTGCCTCCTTCGGGAACCTGCCAGACAGACGAAGACAAGTTGTAATTAGTGAATCTGAAAACCTCCTATTGCATTCTCATTAAATCCTCCTTCTCTGGGTTTTATTTTTAGAGAAACACAACATGTCCTATCATTGTTACGCAGATGATACTCTGTTATTCCTTCAGCTGGAACCTGCTACCATTTGCACTACAGTTTCTGATTTTATTTAGCTTTTCTGTGAGCCTTAATAGAGTTGAACAGTTTAAACTGATGAAGACTGAGTCTGGTAATAACTGTCAGACAAAAAACGCAAGGATTTTCAGCTTTTGACCCATCAAATCCATCTGACCTGAGGAAGCTGAGCTCAGGGTAAATGTAGCTGGAGGCGTCACAGCCGTAGGCCAGGCAGAACTGGACAGGTGGTTCGGGTGGTTCAGTGGGATTTCGGACTCTGACAGACAGCACAGGCTTTGATCCAGGTCTTCACCGCCTCCGTCACTCCAACCCAGTAATACATCAACTGGACAAACAGAGGGGGAAGATTTGCCGCTAACACCACCAGCACTGTTACAGCAGGTTTTATAACGGTGTTTAACTGTTCACATGATATGATCTGAACTCACCATTATCTCCTTTACTGCTCGAACCCGGCCGGCGTGGTTGTTGTTGTCATGATAACGCGTCAGGATCTCCCGCACTTCCTCGTCGCTCCTGACGACCCTGAGGAGGCGGCCTCTGTAACTCCGCCACAGACAGCCATCTGGAGGACAGAGGGAGGAACTACAGTCGGTTACAGCCAGTTACAGTATCAGTGGATGAACAGCGAAGGCCATTCCCTCATTTGGTGTTTTGCTGATGGTGGTGAGGTGGTGTTTAACCACCTGGAGGACCTCTAAAATCTCCTAAAGGCCTCTAGAACCTTTTCAGTGATCCCTAAAACCATCTTAAGGACTCGTAGAACCTCTTGAATGACCATTAGAAATCCTTAAAGGCCCCCTTGAACCCGGTCAATAACCAACTGAACTTTCCAAACGAACCCTGGAACCTCCTCATTGACCCCCAAAACTTCCTGACTACCCCTTTAACTTCTTAAAGCACTACTAGAACCTTCTTAAAGACTATAAAACCTCCTAAAACCACCCATAGAACCTCTATAGTGACCAATTAAACCTTCTTAACAACCCCTAGAACTTCCTGAAGGATCTCTAGAACCTTCCCATTAACCAATAAAACCCCCTTCATGATCCTAAGAACCTCCTCAGTAACCACTAGAACCCTTGTAAAAGACCTCCAGAATCTCCTTTAGAGCCTCTAAATGACGTACAGACTGTTCATATCGAGGGTTGTGGTTTTAACTAGCTCCACACTGAGATTTTTCTTTCTTTCTGTTACTGTAGCTCCAAAGTACCTTTGTAGATAAAGTGTTTGCTGGCAGCTCTGGTCACTTTCTTTGAACTTTTCGATGCATCTATATGATAAGTTCCTGTCCGCACAAAACGCTCCACCTTATCCAGAAAGTCAAAAGAAGGCATCTGTAAGTGAAGGAAACAAAGACAGAGGCGACATAATAATCGACAAATATTCAACACTTGGCTGTTTTTCTTAATAATAACAATATTTATTTAATATTGAAGGATTTTGGATTTTGGACTGTTTGTTGGATAGAACAGGCATAGTAAAGGCATCACTCTGGGCTCTGAGAATTTATGAATGCCAGCTTATTCATCATTTTTTAACATTTTCATAAACTAAATCATTACAGAAAATAATGGTTTGGTTAACTGATAATGAAAATAATCATTAGTTACAGCCTTACACTTCACAAAGTCTCATACAAGCAAAGCAAAGCTGTACAAGTCAGTTTATCAATTATCTATAAAAATAACTGATAACAATTTTAGCATTAATTAAATTTTCTGACTTTTATTAAATAAGTCTGATAAGAAAATAATAAGAAAAACTGACTGTTTTAGGGGTTGACCAAAATAAGACATTTAATGATGATGTTTTATAGAAACAATTATTCATTGATTAATTAAAAAAAATAAGAATTAAGGAGATGATCAATTATGAAAATACTCATAAGCTGCAGCACTCAATTAACTGATAAACCAATTAATTATTTGCCGGTTAATAAATTAATAAATACTAATAGGTTAACATTTCCTTGTGTAAAAGTTTCTGAACTGAAACCGTTTCCCACCTCAGAACATTTTGTGTCCGGTCGACACAAATCCTCGTTACACCGTCATCAACTTTCAACAAACACTCCAGTTTCCGTGCGTCGTTTTTTACAGGAACTGGTCAAAGAATCAACACAATGTCTTTCTCTTCATCCTAAACGTGCACGTGAATTCTCCAAAGTAATACGCTGCGAGTCAAATTAGTGGCTGAATGTAGCGTCTGGTGCTGTGCAGATTTAAGTTAGCAGCAGTAACTTTATACTTTCCGGTCTGTGGATTTCCAAAATAAAAGTTGTAACTTCTTTAAAAAAAATGCTCTGTATGTTTTCACTGTTTAAATATTATTTACAGTGATTCTGTAGTGACTGGAACTAAGGAAATCGGTAGAAAATGTTTTGATTTATGCAATCAACTCAAAAACTAAACTAGATCATTTATGACGTTTTAAAAATTTCAGTATCTTAATTAATAGTTTGGTGGTGGTTCTGTAGGTATCACCATATAAATTACGACATATTTATTATCATATCATATTATTATATGATGGTATGATTGGTGTATGACCAACTGAATAAAATTACGTCCGTGTTCCAAAAGTACTCAGCGATCTGTTTTTTGTTTCTTCACTGTGCCCTTTATTCTGGCGGTACATTGATAAACCGGACATTTAATTGCTGTCACTTGCTGCTCTCTTGACGTATGAACGGTTCTGGCGCAGGTTGTAACAGCTGCTGTAACCCAAGCTTACTGAATGCTCTTTACTTCCGTTTTATAACCTGAGCTGAGCGCCCCCTGCTGTCCCGGAGGAGACAGGTAACAATTGGGGCGACACATTAACAGTCGACGAATTCCAAGTCTGTGCAATTGTTTTTATAAAAAATATATCAAACAAATATCAATACATCATTCTTAGACAACACCAGAGACTCTTTCTGGCCTTGTTGGTGGATATTCAGACATTTTCAACCTAAACAACAGCATTACATGTGCAACTTAAAGTTTTCTATCTCAGAACTCCATCAGATGTGTGTATGGTCCATTGGTGTCGAGCTTCAGGACTTGTCTGTTTCCATACGTCCCGTGTTTCACCGTCACTTCAGAAGCAGCAGCCGCCAGCTCCTTCTCACACAGAGAAACAAAGGCGCCGATACAGCCGCAGTCCGTCCTCTTTGCTGATGTTGTTGTGGTACTGCATGGCCCTGCCTTTGGCCTTCCCACCCAGCGTGGCCTGAGGGACGATCAGCAGGCTGCCGGGAAGCTCCAGCACCGACACCATCTTCCCCGAGTCGGACTCACACAGCCGCAGGTTCAACAGAGTGGACACTGGGTGGAGGAGGAATTTCCATTTTCAGTGAGGGCAGAAGAGGATGGAGTTAAAACATTAGCAGGTCAAAGGTTAAAAAAGGTCACTGACCCATCTTGGGCAGGATGTCGTCTGTGGCTCCTTTGAAGAAACAGATGTAGATCACCATTCCTCTGTCGATCTGAGGGCAGGAAAACACAGGTCAGTGAAGGCAACAGTGACAAGTGTCATTAATGATGTGGACCAATCAGCAATCAGTATATCTCCTTGTTATGTAATTATCACTGACCATGACTGTTTGTTTTTGACCACAAATGCATTTTTTTATGGGTGCTGATAAGAAGTGCAATATATACTACATCTCACTATTCCTTACAATAATGATCTTTATCTGGCACTTTTCAAAACTGAACTTACAAAGTGCTTCATACTGGATATCAAAATATAATAAAATAAAATACATATTATATAAAAATTGTACAAATTCCACTAGTTATAAAGGTTTAAGGCGCTCACATAACTTCAGCCCACATCAACATTTCCAGTAGAGCTGAGGCAACATTATAAGGTTCAGAGCGTAGCCTGTTTCTCACCTGCACAAACTGAGCCTCTGAGTTTTCCTCCGCAGGTTTCACCTGCAGTCTGGCCTGCAGACACTGCTGCAGCACCGTGCGAGCCACCGGGCCGCTGCCTTTTTCTGTCATCCCTACCTGGACTTTAACTGTGTCCTCACAACTGTCCCCACGTCTTAAACGGTGTCCACTTAATAAATAATAATAAAACAACAAACACAGTCTAACAAATTCAGCATAAACACACCGCAAGAAAATAAGTCAACTGAGAGAAATGTTCAGTGAATGAAAGGAAAACTAAGATATCTCATGCAACACACTTCCGTAATAATGTCAGCCAAAATTACTTAACGGTGCGCAAGGCTGCGCGTTATTTACGCATATGCAATACAAAATGATTTACAGAAAAAACAACTACAATTAAGGTAACGAAAGTAGGGAAACTAGCAATTTTTTTCATTGCTGATTCATCTGATTATTATTTCATCAATTAATAGATTACTTGTTTGGGCTGTAAAATGTCAGAAGTCTTCTAAATGTCTTGTTTTGTCCAGTCAACACTCCTTTTAGTTACTCGTATAATACTGACTTAAAAATCATCGTATTTAAGAATATTTTGAGCATTTAAGACAGAAATTTAGCAGAAATTAGCTTTTTATCTCACAGTAAATAAAAAATTAAGAAATTGACTGTGTATTCATAGATTGAATAAAGTTTAAAAGACTTGTATCCAAGGTTTCACTTAAAATCTTATCATTGTCACTTTATAAGTGATCATTTTGACTTTGTGTCAAACATTCTGACATATATTTCACAGTTTTCACTCAAAAATTGAGAAGTTTTTCCTTGATATATCAAATGTTGACTTACAAGGTTAAAAACTTTGTGACTTATAATGTTTTCATGCGTAATTAGCGCAAACCTGATGCGCAGCAAACTGCCAATCCGAGCAGCATCTAAACAGCCAAACATGGCTCAGTTCACTTACAGCAGATTGTCCCACTTACTGAGAATATCCGCGAATAAACCTTCAGTTTTACGAACAGGGACAGAGATGAAACATGGACCTGCGTGTTGTTTACAGTTCATACGCTGCCAGGTAAGATGAACGTCTGTTTCTCTGAGAACAACACAGCTAAGCTAGCTAACAGCTTCATGTTAGCATCAGGTCAGACAACAGGAAACGAGAACGAGACCGGAAGTGTGATTTTATGATCAAAATAAAAGCAGTTACAGTAAAACACGATTGTATAGAAGTAGATAACTCACAATCAAATGAAGCAAACTGTCACCATGTTGTGTTTTATGTTTATTAACAATATGTTGTTCTTCATTTCACACATGTCACGTTGTATTTATGTGTTTTCGCTTTTTGTTAAATATATTTAAATGTCAGGAATATTAATTTGAAACACACAACCGGAAGTGTGTTTGTATTCATCGGAGCTTGACTCTGGGATTATAAATTCTATATAATTATGTATATTGCGGCGTACAGACTGTTACCAGGCCAATAACGTGTTGTATTAATTGGACTAATGAGGTTTAAATGAGCTATTATTGTTGTTCTTTGTTATTTTTATACACTAAAACTAAAAGCTGCAGCAGTGGTACAGGTGGTCTCTCTCTAACACTAAGTTTTGTTCAGTGCTGAAATGGAAACCAGCACTCCTGCAGTCACAGTTTTCCTAACCTTCAGGTTGTTTGTTTATTTGTTGTTGTTGTGTTGCAGAGGTCAGTGGACAGTAAGGCATTACAGGAGAGGCAGAAGCAGCAGATGGCCAGAAGTCTTCCCAAACAGAAGCCCATCGCTGGGGTCAAACAGGTCATCGTTGTGGCTTCGGGAAAAGGTGGCGTTGGCAAAGTCCACCACTGCAGGTACAGCATGAATTTCCTGCTGAAATATTGGAGAATTCTTCCAGTATCTTCAGTCTTTAGAGCAAATACATCCACAGCTTTAAGACTCAGGTGTTTTCTGTCTGTGTTTCTGTCTCTGCAGTGAATTTGGCTCTAGGATTAATGACCAACGATCCGGTAAGGACTCTTCTCTCTCATCATACATTTCTTTTCCTTTGTTCATACACACAATAAAGAAGAATTTAGACAAACTTAAGTGAGTTAATGAGATAAAATAGAGTAAAAAAAGATCACCTGAAGGACTTGCTGAGTCGCTCACTTCTTGTCTGTCAAACTGTTTATACACATCAGTGAGGTGTATAAACAGGAGGTATTCTGTCTTCCCTCTGAGTTTGAAGCTTTGTTCAAAATGTCTCTTCTCAGAATCTTTCTCTGTCTTTCTTTCTCAGTCCAAGTCAGTCGGCCTGTTGGACGCTGATGTCTACGGTCCGTCCATTCCCAGACTGATGAACCTGAAGGGAAACCCGGAGCTCACTGACAGTACGACGCATGGTTTACCTTCTCTCTCAAATCTCCAACTTCATATATCCATCTTTTCTGTCCTGAGCTGTTTTATCTTTCCTCCAGACAATCAAATGGTCCCTCTCACCAACTACGGGATTCCTTGGTGAGTCCCTCCGCTCAGAACAGTCGATTATTTCTGTTCTCTTCAGTCTTAACTCAGACTAATCATCTTCTTCTGTCTCAGCATGTCCATGGGGTTCCTGGTGGAGGATGTGGCTCCTATCGTGTGGCGGGGGCTGATGGTGATGTCAGCGATAGAGAAACTGCTCAGACAGGCGAGAAGGTTTCTCAACATCTTAGTTCAGATAATCCATCTCAGGTTAGACACTTAAGTTTTACTAAAATTATGTGTGTGCTTTTGTTTGTATTTGTAGGTGGACTGGGGGTTGTTGGATTATCTGGTGGTCGACATGCCCCCTGGGACAGGAGACGTGCAGCTGTCAATCACCCAGAACATCCCGATAGCAGGTCAGTCACAACAACACACACGACTGCTTCATATTTTAGTCCTAAACTAATACTGATATCCACCCTGAGTCTAAACCCTTAAACAGCCCGAGAACCCTGAGGTCAGGCCAAAAAGTCTTCAGTCTCCCTTTGTAAAAGTGTCCTCACTCTCACGGTCTAAATGTCAGACTGATCCTAACAAAGACAGGCTCTGCTCAGACCTGACACTAACATGAGTCTGTGGTGATCTGATCACAACTTAGTAACGTTAACTTTGTCTTCAAAGTTGACTCCTGTTGATCATCAGAAGCCTTTGCTGCAGGGTTGTTGTACAGAAATGACGTTGGTCATTGTGAAGTCTTGTCATGTGATGTGTTGTTTTGTTGTGGAGGTGCCGTGATCGTGTCGACACCGCAGGACATCGCCCTGCTGGACGCTCGCAGAGGAGCCGAGATGTTCAAGAAAGTTAACGTACCGGTAATCTGTGTGTGTGTGTGTGTGTGTGTGTGTGTGTGTGTGTGTGTGTGTGTTGTAAACAGTGTCCAGTCTACAGTCTGATGGGATGAAGTCACAGGAAGGTGAAAACGTCGTGTTTGGTGTTTGTTCCTGCAGGTTCTTGGTCTGGTGCAGAACATGAGTGTCTTCCAGTGTCCCAACTGTAACCACCAGACCCACATCTTCGGCTCCGACGGGGCCCGACAGCTCGCCGAAACCCTGGGAGTCCAGTTCTTAGGTAGGAGGATCTCCACTGGAGCTTTATGCTGTCAAACTGCTATGACACTTATTTCAGGACAAAGCATTTCAAGGAACATTGTTACAGATATTTTTAATAGATTTTATTGCTGTTTCCCTCCAGGTGACGTTCCTCTTCACCTGAACATCAGAGAGATGTCAGACAGAGGAAAACCAGTGGTCGTCTCCTCTCCAGACAGCCCAGAGGTCTCTATTCTATTCTATTCTATTCTATTCTATTCTATTCTATTCTTTATTTATCAAGTGCTTTTCAAAGTAAATTGTACTCATAGCTACGTTCCTCCATTTATTTATTTTTTTGTTTCAATAGAAAAGCATTGGTCCACATGGAATGATGATACTCTGCTTTGTTTCCTGTGTGTGTGTGTGTGTGTGTGTGTGTGTGTGTGTGTGTGTGTGTGTTCACTCTCCAGGCGGAGGCGTACAGGAAGGTGGCGTCTGCTGTGGTCCAGAGACTAGAGGAAGTCAACACTTGACCGACGGGACGTACAAACATAGATGTAAACACACAAACACACAGAACACAGACGAAAACGCACAAAGCTCTGCTCTGATAACGCACAATACAAGTTAAATGTAAAGCACTGCTGTTAACAGTTTTTACTGTTTATCACAGTAATACTGAAGAAATGTGATTCTTTTAGTCATGTGATGATGTTTAATAAAACTGAAGTGAACTCTTTATGATTTTCTGAATGTTACAGTTTAAGTTGCTCTGCGTGGTGGAGTTTTTAACTGTTTGCCTTAAATAGAGTTTGTCAAGGAATAATAATTCTGGAAGCTTCCCAGCACCATGCAGTGTCAGGGCTGAACAGCAGAGGGCGCTGGTTTCATGTTGAATAACCAAATGATGTCGATGTGTTTGTAAATGACACAGATACTCTCTGCTGCTGAGGTGTTTGTGAATGTCCATTTACACTTTAGAGGCACTTCACTAACTTCACTAACTTCACTAACTTCACTAACTTCACTAACTGGAGTGTTTCCATTTTATGCTACTTGTACTTTACATCTTGTTAAAGATTAAATCAGTGGCTCCCACTATTTCTGACTTGATACAAGAGTCTAGTCTTGTATCAGATGTCTGTGAGTTGTTAGCAGTTCCACTGCAGAGACATTTCGCCTCTAAACTTCTCACATGGTTTCATTTAACCTCTAATTTAACCCATGGGACGCTTTGGCCTTGGTGGAGCTACATTAGGTGTGTTGTTGTCTGCACTGGATTCAGACAGTCTTGACTGATTCTGCATCGTTTGAAAGCTCTAAGTCTCCTGATTCTATCTCATATCACTACAGCAGCTGTTAACACAGAACTGGTTCCGGCTTGTGGCTCTGAAGAGTTTTCCACACAAAAAGTCTTACGACAGGCTTTATTTTCCTCTTTTATGCTAAGAAATAACAGAAGAGGCAACAAAATCAATAGATTTGAACCATGCCTCTGTAACCCTGGTTGAGTATCTCTTCTTGGTTGTAAAATTTAACGAGTTTCCTTTCAAAGGAGACCGGGGTTATGACTGTAATCAAAAGGGGCTGGAGAACAGTAACCTCTTTATTTTGGGTACGTTATTCTCAGGCTTGTGCACAAATATGGGGGGTGTCTCGAAGCCCAGAGATGTAAAACTACCCACTGTTTAATCAAGTATCTACCACATCAATCATCTGACGGCCTCTCAGATTTATCATGTGTCTCTTTTGGAGGGGCCCGAGCCCCAGTTTGGGAACCATTGGACTAACCCAGCTCCAGCTCCACCATAGGTACAGGTGCACTGTTACATCAGTATTAACAGTATAGTCATTTTTGCTGTAGTGCAGTAAACACACAGAATGGTCCAATTTATTTTTCCTCTCCTCCCTGGTGTCGCTCACGTTCAGGAGGGAACAACTGAATCAACAATGAGAGTAATTTCATCTTTAGGAATATATAAAGCTGTTTGTTTTGATTCAGATTGGTTCAGACGGAGTCACATGATGGTTTCCAGGAGGAGGAGGAGTTAGTGATGGTACCCAGACTGAGACTTTGGTTCACAGCGGACGTTTTCTTCACACACTTTTCGCCAGAAACTGTTGACCACAGCTGTGAAATGTCTCACTGTGTAGGCGCAGAACAACACCCTTATCCTGGGAGCACACACACACACACACACACACACACACAGAGGAGGGAGGCTTTCTCTGGAAAGGTGACAGGAATGAACGGACAATAACTCGCCTCATCTGGGAAAATCTCTCTTTCAGTCTTTTGTGTGTTTTTAAGTGTGGATGTGTGTGTTCGTGTTTGTGTGTGTGTGTGTGAGTGTGAGTGTGAGTGTGAGAGTGTGAGTCAGCCCACACTCTGATTCCTGGCTGGTGGTGTGACTGGCAGTTTGCCTCGAGGAGGGACAGCCAAGGAGTCACACACACACACACACACAAGCCTGCGCAGCTATCCTTGTTAGGACACTGCATTGACTGCCATTCAGAGTGGACAGTCCAACCCAAACCCTAACTTTAGCCTCCCCTCACTTCACACCTTAAGGCCTGTTTATACTGCAAAGCCTACGCAATTACACCATGAAAACACTGGTTGGCAGTGGATTTTCTGTGTTAAGTTGCTTTGTGTACTTCGAACCATGACGACTGAAACTGAGCAGATTGTGTTAAAAGTCTGAGTCTTACTTTTACTGAAATTACTGCAACGCAGAAAAGAGAGAAGACGTCAGAGGAGATGGTGTACGACTGCTGAGCCGACTGAGGCAGATGGAGGGAGAGTTTACTTTGTTCGTCCGACCAGAAATCCTGGGAAACAACTGGATATACATTGGAGGAAATGCAGTTACCACGATATGTAGTTCTATTTCTAGGGAGGTGTACATCAGACTACAGCAAAGCTATGCAGAGGTATAAACTGGCCTTTATCTCTAACCTCAACCAGGACCTCAGAAATGACTCATTAGGATCAGGATTTCGTCACTGTGAGGTCTGCTGGTCCCAACAAGGTCTATGTTTTTATACTGGAAAAGGTCCCAACACATGCACACACACACACACATAAAGATAAGAGAGAATTTCCCAAATGACTCAAAGTCTACTTGCACTTGGTATTTTGGTTTCACAAAACAAAAACACAATTTCTCAGAAACTTTCCACCAAAATCCTTTTCTTGACATCTGAGGTCAGAAATTGGCCGTGAATTTGCAGAATCAGGGTTTATTTTATACCGATAATACACAGGAGGATCTGTTGTAGTCAAGCAAAGCAAAAATCCACCATAAGACTGCAGAGGAGCCGCAGGAACGTTTAGCTGACACAGGAGTGGTTCAGCGTTCCACAGTGAGAACAAACAAACAGGGTCCACGTGGAAAACTTGACCTGCAGCCTGATCACAAACATCAGCGTGTGAAGTCTGCACAGCAACATCTGGATGAGCCAGAGCCATTCTGGAAACAAGAGCTGCGGACAGATGACGGTAAAATGAAAGGAGCTTTTTGGCCACGTTCACCAAAGGTGTGTTTGGAGAAGAAGGAAGAAAAAGGAGCAGCATTTGATGAAAAGAACACCCCGCCAACTGTTGGATTGGACTGAATGATTCCACTAAATATCATGCAAATGTCCAAGAAAGTGAAAGTGAAAAGAGGCAGGCCTCTACGGCAGGACAATGATCCGAAGCAGACCTCAAAATCCACCATGGACCACTTCCAGAAACACAAGCTGAGAACGGCCCCCACCAAACCCCCCCTCAGTTTCAGTTTGTTTTTTAGACACAGACCTCAGAATGAAAGGCTGCAGGACGTTTGGAAATTACAGCTGCAAAACACACACACACACACACACACACACACACACACACACACACACACCATGATGTCGTCGACCCATCAGTCAACATATTAATTTTACCTCCCTCACTCTCTCTCTCTCTCTCCCTCTGCAGAGAATTGACATCAAACTCGTTTAACCTTGTACCAGGAAGTCAATTCTATTTCAGCTCAGGAAATGAAGCAGACAGATGAGGAGAGGAGTGGAGAGGAGGAGGAGGAGGAGGAGGAGGAGGTGAAGCTTCTCATCTTCAGCTGACTGGGAAACTTTACATCCACATAAAAACAACCTTTCCTGGATTTTACGCCAAATAGAAACTGCTTGATTCATATCAGTGTGACAGATAGATAGATAGATAGATAGATAGATAGATAGATAGATAGATAGATAGAGGTTTAATTCTTCACTTTCTTCCTCCTGCATGTGAGTCATCACCACTGAGGCAGAGAGATGAATAATATAACAGACAGAAATATATTATTGATTCAGGTTATGTTGAGAAACCTTCCTAAACTTATTACCACACAAGAACCAATTCATCATAAAGTTTTTCCTGAGAGATTACCCTGACATTTACATCTTAATCCTTCTCTTCATACTGTTGATGAACACATCTCCAGCCTTTTATCTGCCATGCAAAAAACAAACAAAAAAACAGTAGCTCCTGCAAAAGCCACATCTCTTAGCTCTCCAGCGCTGCCTTCAGGTGCTGTTACTGCCTAAACGTTTCTGGCCCGTCATTAACACAGAGACAAGCAGCTGACTGACAGAGTTCCACCTGAGAGCAGTCTGAGCCCAAAGATTAGACTCTGTAACTCGCTTGGAAAGATGATAAATTCAAAGTCCTTCTGGGCAAGCGGCAGCCATCTTGACAATACCCAGTTACTTTGGGCTAATAAGACCAGGCTCCCATCAGAAGGAATGTATAGAATCACCTGTGAAATCTGGTTCTAATTAAGTGTCTTTAAGTGGTTTTGTTTCCTCCCTCTGATAAAGTACTCAGCAAGTATAATGAAACCCGCTGAGGCATCTTCAGCTGCAGTTCTCTGAATGTCCACTAGGTGGTATCATCAAGAAAACGCAGAGTGTTGACGTGAATGGAAACTCCTACACAATTTCACTTCTCCTGTTCTGGTGTTAAAGCTTCAAACCTTTTGTTTCACCTTGGTAAGTTTTCAGCTCAGGACTCTTTTGCCCAAATCAAACATTTCTGTGTCTAATTTTAGAGAACAATGCAGAAAATGAAATGTCTCATCAGAAACTGTAGTTGCGACAGAGACACTGTGTCGTATTTGTCATAAGTTTATGGTTTCAATACACAGGCCTTCATCATCATCATCGTCTTCTTCCAAACATTGTTTGTTCTGTTGTTGTTTATAAATCCGAGTCTTCACCTGCGCTCCCAAACACAGAGCAGGAGACGAAGAGAGGAGGAGGAGGAGGAGGAGGAGGAGGAGGAGGAGGGAGCTGTTTTTGTTTCTATGTTTGTAAAGTCATCTCTCCCACTCATTTTCTTCTTCTTCTCTAATTTGGGAATGCAGGATGTGGTTTTCATAACAATGAGGAGTTATATTTCATTTCTGTGCTGACGGAAGCACAAACACACAACTACACACACACACACACACACACAGCAGCATCTTTACACACTGACAGTGCATGTACACAAACATACATGACACATGCAAATGTAGACAGCACACACTCACTCACACATGCACACAGACACACAAAAGAATATTCACATTCACCAACCTACACACAAACACACAGATACACACACCACTTGTGCTGTGTGTGTATTTAATGTGTGCATTCCATATTATGCAAATGTACAACACAGAGTGAACACTGGCACAAAAGCAGCCAAAGCCAATACACACACACACACACACACACACACACACAAAGAGGAGGAGGAAGATGGAGAAAGAAGAAAATGGAAATGAGAAATGCTGCTGGATGAGCGACAGACGTGATTCAACTGCAGCTGAACAGAAGCTGTGATCTGATGAAGCTGCCGTATGTTGTTGTCTTGACAATGTGAACGTGATTCTGTCCTGATATAGTGGAGTCTCCAGCCAAGAGCAATTAAAAACACAAATTTAAATGAATTCTGACTGACTGAGAGTCAGCAGCTTAAACTGCTGGAATCAGACCAGAGAGTTCAGAGTGAAGCTGAACTGTAGATCAGTTAAACACCAGAGTCCATCTCTGAGATCCAGGAAACTGACGGAAAGTGAGTTTTTTCTGCTGCCAGCAGGTGCTGCTTTTGCCCCAAATGACCTTTCACCTCTGGACCTACACACAGGAAACCAACAGACCTGTAATTACCAACCAACCCTCTCTGCTCACATTTACAGATTCCCATCGAGTGCAGGAAAACCAAGACGGCCACAATTAGACTTCTTATCTCACTAATGGAGAGCCATATGTAGATTAGAGTGAGAGGATGTGTTTGAGCCAGGGAACACACGGGGCTGACTGACACCAAAACTGTTGATGTTTTAGATTCCTGAAAAACATATTTACCACCAGACTTGATTAGAGCTGCCGGAAATATTTGGACTAATATCAAATCATCAACATTTGGTCAATTATACACACAGGGAGGAACGTACACTGAACTACTGAATCCAAACTGCAGTGAAAAAGTGCATCAGCAGCAGCTGTTTAATGAGTAGCTGAGAAGTTTTCCCAAAAACAGCAGCTCTGGGTTTAACGACACGCAAGAAGAAGAAGAGGAGTGTTGCCAGAGAAGCTGAACTTGGTCAGAGTTTAAACAGCCTGAACTGGTGCTGGTGTTTCCTACGTCAGGAGGACTGCTGCTGCCTCGCTGGGTGGTTTGAAGCGACCTCACAGTTTTAGGCCGGACGTTTCCTTTATTTGGTTCATAATGGACGAGGTCGAAAGATTCTTCATCTTATTACAGTTTCTCCCACACACTTTCCTCTGCTCTGCATGGACACACACACACACACACACACACACACACACACACACACACTACTCGTTGACCTTGTGATCGCTGCTCTCGCCTGCAGCCCAGAGCGTTGCCTCGTTGCCATGACGACGCAGCTGTACAGCTTGTGGCCGGATAAACAGCAGCAGCTGGTTCCAATTGTGCTGTGTCACTGTGTGTGTGTGTGTGTGTGTGTGTGTTTTCTCATTAAGGCAGCACCCCCACACTCCTCCAGTCATCTGTCTTCTTCTTTTAGGGAGAACAAGGTGAAGCCTCCTCCTCCTCCTCCTCCTCCTCCTCTCACTCTTCTCTCTCTCCTATTATTTTCATCACCCCCTCCTCCCCTCCTCCCCTCCCTCTTCTCCTCTTCCCTCTCCCCCCTTTCTCATTTTCTCTCCTCCCTCCCTCTTCTCTCTCCCCTGCACTTATTTTCTCGTTTTATGTCCTCCTCTTTCACCCTCGCTCCTGGCTCTTGTCTCGTCTCCCATATTTGTCTACGACCACGTCAGCCCACACTGGGCACATTACACAGGCAGGAGAGGTAGTCGTGGTACAGCAGCTGCAAAACAGGGCAGCGGCGTACCGTATGAGATGATTGTTTTATGCTGATGAACATGGGATAATGTGCATCAAGTGTAACTTCACCCCGGCTCTGAGCCTAACTCAGGTTCAGGGTGATTTAAACAGTAGATGAGCTGTTGTGTTTTCAACCCTCAAAGGAGAGGGAGGGGCGGAGGTGACTGTAGTGATTCACAGGGATGGATGGTGAGCTAATCACAAACATGCTAACATCATATCGTCACACTCCTCAGCCAGGAGCAGGCTGGTGTTGGTGCAGCATCAGTCATCTCAGCAGGGTCACTGAGTAGTTTTACAGTGTGGTGACAAAGAGAAACACTGGATGGATTACAGGGCCTCAAACCTTCTTCTTTTTCTCTCCTCTCTCTCTTTCCACTCCATCTTTTTATCTTTCCTCTCTTTAGCTGTTTTATTTCTCTGTTGCTCCTCCTCTTCCTTCCTTCCTTCCTATTCTCCTTCATTCTTCACATTTCCTCTCTCTGACCATACGACATCTTTTCCTCCTAAAGCTCTTCCTCTTTAATACACCTTTTCATCCTTCATCCTTTGCTTCCCTCCTCTTTTCTGTCCTAATTTCTTCTTCTGGCATATTTTCTTTTTGTCCCCTCTTCTCTTTATTCTTTATACCTTTCTCCTTTATCACCTCTTTCCTTTCCTTTCACTAACTGTCCGATTAATAAACTTAATTGCTGAAGTTGCAGGTTGATTGACTGTACTTTCAGGGGAGAGCCCCTCCCCCTTTTATTTCCCATGATGCTCTGTGCTCCACTGGTTTGAAACAGAACAAAGATGGAGTACAACACCCTGTTCACTTCTCCTGTCAAGATGGAGCCTCCCTTTGTCTTGTTAAAGGTCTGTGTATGTGTGTATGTGAGAGTGTGTATTCATGTGCTTGTCGATGCATGGATTTCATTGTGTGTGTGTGTGTGTGTGTGTGTGTGTGTGTGTGGAGGGTTAATAAGCTCTGTGGTTCACCTGAGTCTCTCGAGCCTCGGGACATGTGGCCAGCCGTGTGTGTGTGTGTGTGTGTGTGTGTGTGTGTGTGTGAATAATTTAGAGCTATATAGAAAACCACAGTTTCATTTCTCTCTCCTCATAACTGCAGTTTCCCAGTGTTACTGTGATAACAGCTCTGTTTAATGAATCAGTGTGAGACGTTACACAGGTACAGTATAGTCACTTATGTGCCGGAACTGTTTCTTGGAAAACCAAAACCAATTGAGGTGAATAACCACAGTTGTTGTTGGTGATCGAGAAACAGTTACACAACATACCTCTGTAAAACCACAAACTGAGGTGTTTTTGTACAAATACCTCAACAAGGTACAACATGTTAGTGACAGTGATGGTCAGTGACAGTGATGGTCAGTGACAGTCTTTGGCTGATATGGAGCGTCCATACCTGGATGTTGATGTGTGTGTGATTTACAGTGTTCTGAACTTTTGTCTCTCTGAGGACCCCTACAGCCTCATGAATGACAACCAGAGCCTCCTAAAAGCCCACTTTAAACCTTCTGAAGGACTTCTGGGACCTCCAAGACTCCCTGAACCTTCTGACGGTCCTCCACCTGACTACTAAAACCTCTCAAAATCATCCGCAGAATCACTTCACTGACCATTTAAACCTTCTAAAAAACTACTAGAACAATCCCTAAGATCTCTAGAACCACTGAAACATCCTAAAAGATCCTCAGAACTATCTCAGCAATGGCTAGAACCTCGTAAAAGATCCTTCAAACCTTCTTTAGATTCTGCAAATCATATAAGGACCATGAAAAATCAATGTTTCCCTGTTGAATTTACCACTTGGATGTTGATGAGGTGAAACTGATAATTACAGCAGCTCCATTAAAGAGTTTTTCATTATTTCAAGAGAACCCACTTGAGTTTGGTTCTGCTGGGGTAAACTTCCCCGGTGCAGTAAAGAGCAGGACAGAGTTGCTAACGTTAGCCTAAACTCTGATATAAAAGCATGCAGGACCAGCTCTCGCTCCTCTGAACAGCTCCTTTATAGACATAACCTGAGAATTACCTGCTTTCGGCTCATGTCTGGCTCGCAGGTATGAAAGTGCATCTGATGAAAAATGCAGAGGTTGTTGCTGTTTGTACTTTTTTTTTCAAAGTAAAGCGTGGAAATGGTTTTTGCTTTTCAGCACTTGCAGGAAGAGAAATGCTTTGATTTGACAAGACTAACATTATTAAAATGTTTGCTGTGAAAAATGTCTGATAGATGGTGCTCTGTCAGTGAGGTGCTGTGGCTTAGCTGGTCAAAGCGCCTGTCTTGTAAACAGAAGATCCTGGGTTCAAGTCCCAGCAGCACCTTCCTCTCTCGCCTGTTTTAAAACAATTAAACACCGAACATTTCAGTGAATTTCTCAGAGGATATTGATGAGAACAAAGGGCACTTTTTGTGTGTGAGTGTATGTTAGTGTATTCATGTATGTTCATGATAGATAGAGAAAGATACACAAACCTCTGCATTGTGGTTGTAATTGCACATCTTTCCCCATGAATCGCCTGCTTCTAGCACACAGACTCTTTGTAATCTTCTTCGAACTGAGGAAATATCTTTTTCTTTGAAACACCTACAGAGAGACCGGGTCCGCCTGCGCTCCTGCATCAGGGTCACAGTTTCATTTCAAAGACACAAATAAAACTGTTGTTGTTTTGCTTTTGTTTGGCTTCAAAAATCCTTTCAAACTGTCTAAACCTCTTTCAGGGACACAGGTGCTGTGGCTTAGCTGGTTAAAGCGCCTGTCTCGTAAACAGGAGATCCTGGGTTCAAATCCCAGCAGCACCTCACAGATCCTGCTTGTTGTTTCCACACTTTCTGATCATCACTCTTTCTTAACTTCTTCAGTTAAGAAAGTACGTCCACTAAAGTTCTTGTTTGGCTGGAATACCACTGCCTCCATCTGTTGGTGTGTGACTTTCAGTGGTGGGAGAAGGATTCAGGTCTATTACTTAAGTAAAATAACACAAACAAACCAACTGAACTTGACAATGATGTTTCACTCAGTACATCACTGAGCTCTCAGAAACACAGTAGAAATGTAGAAAGTAGAAGACTGCCCTTCCATACAAAACAACCCCACAGATCATTTATTCAAGCAGCTTATCACAACACAGTAAATATCTTGACCTAGAAAACCGCACAAGATGGCAAAGAAGTCATGTAGTGTTTGACTGTGAGCCTGAACACAGAGATGCTGTTCATGAACCACATTTGAACCTGGAACATCAAGCGTTATGACTGACACAACATGTCCCACCGGGAGACGACGCCTCGGAGCCGAGAGTGTGTGTGTCTGTGTGAATGTGAGCGTTAGAAACAGAGAAAGTGCATTTGTATGTGTCTCAGTGAGCGGAGATGCATCGTGTGTGTGTGTGTGTGTGTGGAAGATGAAAGGGATGCAGACTGGCCTCAGGCTCCAATTAAAAACAGGCTGGGGTTGCCTATGGCGATACAGGTGAACTGAAGTACTTTATGAAATATTTCTGACAGACAGACAGACTGACTGACCGGTTATACACCTCCAGCAGAGAACAAACTGTTCTGTGGATGTTTCTCGTGTCCGGGTTAATGTTTAAACTTCACTGTGTTTGTTCTGCTTCTAACCTTTTTACTCAGGCTTTTATCGGGCTGACTCGGTACATCTTTGTGAAGATGTGCTCGGTCCCTGAATGCATCAAACATAATCAGAACAAAAATCACACCAGTTCACTTTCAGTTTTACTTCCAGTTATTTCAGATGTTAAAAACCACCACAGCACATGAAACAAGATGAATTCAATTATGAATGAATTAATGTTAAACACTCCACAGTTTTGTACAGTTTTTACAGACATTCATGGTTCCCAGATGATGAATCCACTAACTCTCTTGTCATTTCAGATCCTGCTGCTCCCGCCTGCCCTGCAGTAACCCCAGTCCTTCCTGATTCCCCCACGCTCACCTGCTCACCTGCTCACCTGCTCACCTGTTCCCCTTTCCCTCGTTAGCCCCTTAGTAAGCTATATATACCACTCCACGTCCACTCGAGTTTTTACCTGCCCATCTAAACACTTCAGCCCTTGCCAGCATTATTTTTAAATACAGGTGAACTGTTCTGAACTTTAGTCCCTCTGAGGACCGTTACAACCTCCAAAAGACACCTACTACCTCATTAATGACAACCAGAACCACTATAAACCTTCTGAAGGAACCTGGGACCTCCAAGACTCCCTGCACCTCCTCAAGGACTTCTACAACCTCCTCACTGCCCAGTACAGCCTTTTAA
The DNA here is from genome assembly GCF_001640805.2 of Lates calcarifer. Taxonomy (NCBI): domain Eukaryota; kingdom Metazoa; phylum Chordata; class Actinopteri; family Centropomidae; genus Lates; species Lates calcarifer. Next base: position 23,387,743 of record NC_066851.1, read on the forward strand.
AGGACCACTAGAGCATAATATGTGGCAACAGGCATCAAATGAGGCAATGAAGCCTCCAAACTTCTTTACGCACAGAGGCAAAGCACCCTGCATTAAAAGAGAAGCCTGAGCCTGAGTTCTTTGAAGAAACGTGGGACAGCAGCAGGTCTTCAGGTGCAGCTGAGGATAAGAAGCCTTTCACTGTTGGTGAGGAGCTGCTGCTGTGTTATGGTGAGTTGTATTTATGATGCTCTTTACATGTGTTTGTTTTTATGTTTTTCCTTTTACACCTGTCTGTTTTTCTAAGCGACCAAAAGATGATTTTTAATAATGGTAATTTCTCTGGCAAAAATCTTCAAATTCTAGAGATGTTTTTGACTGTGAGAGGAGAAACATGGCACCTTTCTGAAACCTGCAGAGAGATACTGTCAGGAGTAAGAGGGAGGAGGGAGATGCAGACGAGCTGAGGATGAAGAGTTGGTCTGTTGTGTCTGGAAAATGAAATGTGTGCAGGCTGCTGTAACTGCATTACAGTATCAGATAACCAGATTCATGAGCAGTGCTGCTGCGTGGAGCTGCCTCACCAACTCCTCCAGTTATTTTTCATCTTCTCCTCCGCTTCTTCAAACTCTGTTCCCTCTACTAATAATTCCATCTTCTTGTTTTTCCCTCTAAAGTGCTTTCCCCTCAGAGGCTGCAGTACTTTCACTGCAGGGAGGAAGTTCAGTTGCGTGTTTGTTTGCTGTCTCTTGGTTTTTCCCTGGTAATGATGAAAAGATGGTATTTTCTCCTTTTTTATTTTTAATTCTTCTGCTTTCACTTCCACATCCTGTTCTTAAACATACTAACACATGCAGGAAAGATCCAGATCCACAAACCACCACACTGGTGTTACTGGTTATCAGCTGCTAATTAAATGTCTGAGATCATTTAGAAACAGTGTCACTCTTACGTAATTTGCCCCCCAGAGAGCACTGAGAGTCTGATTGTTTCTGTGTTGACTGATAGTTCTTTGGAATAAAGCTCAGCCTGTTGCTGCAGAGTCACTGAACGTCGCTGCAGTTGTTGTTGCAGTTGATTCATGCAGCTGTGAGTGAAGGAGCTGCTGGTCAGTCAGGAAACAAACAAACTGAGAGAGAGAGAGAGAGAGAGGTGATTCATTACAAGCTTTTGTTCTGATTATAAGGCCGTTTCCTTCTCAGACACACACACACATTTAGACTCTTCCCATGTGAGTCGACTGAATTGGTCGTTCCTGTCACTGAGTTTTTATTCTACAGCTGCATTCATCCTCCTCCTCCTCCTGGAAACAGAGCAGTTGGTATTTACTGTCAGCAGAGTGTACGTGTTTGTAAATGTTTGTGTGTGTTTCCCTGAGTGTGTCATCATCCTGAAGATGACTCCGTACCTGAAAGAATTGTTCAGCGTTTTGGGAAATTGCTCATCTGCTCGCTCTCTGAGGGTGAGACGTGCAGATTCAGGGCAGGAGTAGTTTAGCTGAGACAGTTAGCTCTGTCCAAGGTGAAAAATACACCTACCAACACCTCAGAGATCGCTACACAAACAGAAATGTAAAACTAACACAAACACATGAATGAATTATAAACTAGCCCCTCCCTCTTTCTCCACTGAAGCACCTAATCTCAAACCAGTTCTTTCGAATCTTTTGATTTGTTTTGTTGTTGTGTTCAGTGCTAGCTTTGCTGAGAAAGCAAAGGCAAAGAACCAAAGAACCGAACCAGCTCCTGACCGACACTAGCACCAAGTCATCATGTCAGCGTCACCTGTCTCCGCCCCGCCTCGCTCCTCCTCTTCAAAATGGCATCAGCGCACACCGTCGTGTGAGAGCGGCTGACGACAGAGGAGGGAAGCAGGGGATCATGGGAAATTACTGCTGATACAGAAATGACTTTAATATTCACTGGATGAAGGAAAACAGCTGCTGCAACACACACACACACACACACACACACACACACACACACATCTTCTCCGTCCTCTGCTCTCCTCTACTTTTAAATGTCACCTCTCTCTCTCCTGTGTCTCTCACCCTCCCCATTCCTCTTTATGCAAACTCACGCCTCCCCCTCCCTCCCTGCCTCACTCCTCTCTCACCTTCCCTCTCTCTCTTTCTGACTGTCACCTTTCTCTCCTCTTTCTCTTCCACTCCCTCTTTTACTTTCACACTCATTATTCTGCACAGTTTCTCTCTCTCTCTCTTCTCTCTCTGACTCTCTGCTTTATTTCCTCCTGGTCTTTGAAGACAATGCTCCATCCATCACCTCAGTGATGCTGTTGTGTCTGAATCCCTGCAGCTGGTTCAACATCTGGTGGAAAACTTAAAACAGCCCAATAGTTCTGGGCCTGTAACCTTCATGTATGGGTGGGAATGTTTGGCTGTCCACATACTTTTGTCCATTTATGTGCTCCTACATGTTCTCCTTCGCCTCCCTCACACATTTTCATTTTAGTTTTTTCACCAAGCGCACGTTATTAAAGTGGAACTGTTTCTTTCCTCACACACCCATCACAACCAAAATATTTTTATTACAGTGCACACACACACACACACACTCGTCTGTTAATAGTATCAGGACCAGGCAGCTGCTCTCCACCGCAGCAAAGACCCCCCGCAGAGGCCTGTTAAACCCTGTGTGTGTGTGTGTGTGTGTGTGTGTGTGTGTGTGTGTGTCTCCACCCTCATACTAAGCAGATAAAGTCATCACATCCTGATGAAAATAACCAAATAGGTCACAAAAAATGTTTGTGCTGCTTTAAGCTCGTGCATGTGTGTTATTACAGTAGAAAAGAATGAAGTGTAATGAAAGGAAGCCGAGGCTCACTGTGTTAAGGATGAGTGTTTCTTTATTGTTGTTAGCTTAGCAGCGGGTGTATTAAACATCCATGGCAGACTGAGGCAGCGAGGATCCATCGGAGCAAACTTTGAAGTTTCAGGAAGCAGGAATATGCAGATCAGAGCGGCTGCAGCATTAAGATGATTATCATCAGACTCTGTCGTCGGTGGGTCGCACGTACGGAGTTTAATCTGTGAATCAGTGTGAGCCCTGAGCCCTGCAGGAGATCTCTCTACATGCTGCTGTCTAGAAAGCATGTACTCCAATTACAACAGGTAGATCATTTAAAGGTGTCAACCTCTACAAGGAGAGTTTGTGATGGCAGTCGTAGCTTAAAGTAGAAGTGTCATCCATCCATCTGTTTCCTGCCACTTATCCAGGCTCAGGTTGAGGTGGCAGCAGGTGAAGCAGGCAGCCCAGACATCCTCCTTCCTTATCAAGTTTTCCAGCTCCTTCTGGGGAATCCAGAGAGTTCCCAGGCCAGATGAGGTATATAATCTGTCCAGTGTGTTCTGGGTCTGCCCCGGGGCCTCCTACCAGTTGGACGTTTTCTGGGGGGCTGCCCCGGAGGCTTCCTAATCACATGCCCTAACCACCTCAACTGGCTCCTTTCATGAAGGATCAGCAGCTTTGGTCGGAGAGCCCAGACACACTACAGAGGAAATTAATTTCAGCATCTTGTCACATCCTTTCGGTCACTTCCCCAAGCTCATGACTGTGGGTGATGGTCTGAACGCAGAGCGACTGGTGAATCAAAAGCTTCGCCTTCAGCCTCAGCTCCATCATCACCACAATGGTCCAGCACAGTGCCCACTTTACTGCTGACACTGCACCAATCCACGGTCAGGTCATTTTAAATGTGCCTCTAAAACATCTCTTAAAGGAGCATGTCACTGACAGTTTGTGCTGAACACTAAAAAGTTTGTAGCTTGTAGCTCCTTCCATGGGAAAAACACCAATTTACTAATTTCTGATTCAAAGATGAACTCATTACATTTTGGTGGTTAAGGGTCAAAGGTCAAGGTCACTGCACTGTGTTATTCTCATTACATTCATGCTATAAATTATCTATGAGGAGAAGAGTTTTGTGGTTGGACAAACTGGAGGGAGTGGTAGTTGTTGTTATCTCTGGGTATAATGTGCAGCTCCACTGTGTCAGTGTGAGGCTGCTGGCAGACTTTAACCTCTGAAAATGAAACACAGTCTAAACACACTCTTTGCTCTGTACGTGCGATCGCTCCCAGCATGGTGGCGTCTTCCCAGCCTGCTTTGCATATGACTGCGGGGTTCGGGGATTAAAGGAGATGAAGTCATGAGGCAGGCAGCGGCACGCCTCGTCTGATGAAACGCTCTCTGCTGCTATCAGGAGGCCTGGGAGAGGTTTTACTGTACAGCGCCTGCACGCTCTGCATTTCCACTTTAGACGCTCGGCTGACGCAGAGCTTCAGAGAGACTCGCTGGTTGTGCGGGTGGGGGGTCGCTGTATCGCTCAAGGACTCGCTGACAGAAGTCGAAGGAGCTGACGGACTCACGCTGGCTCCAACTGGTGACCTTTCAGCTTCAGGACAGAGTCTTCAAAGCTGCAACCGAACAAACTATCTCACATTAAAATATCACAAAATGAACAGGAAGTTTGTTTTAATGAAGTTCTTTATCAGTGTAAACACACACTGATAAAATAGCTCATTAAATTTACTCAACAGATGAGTTTTTAATGAGCTAAAAGAAAAAAAGCTCTTTCATCTGTCTTTTCGAACGTATTTTGATGGGTGCATCTCTTCAGGAAAAGACTTTAAAGGATCAATTCAGCTTTTTCACACCTTATTCTCATAGTTTTTAGGAATCTTTCCGTTCATAGTATAAAACTGTTCTCGTCAATTTAATTTAAGAATTTTCACCTGTGAATAATGATGATCATCTTGTTACATTACGACGTTCAGCTGAGAAACCTTCATTCATCTGGATGTTATTTTGACACGATCCACTCGCCTAAACACTGTTGTAGACCAAACACCCCCCCATGGCAACAGTTGCCTCCCCCAGCAGGACAGTGCACCACAGAAACTGCTCAGACATGTCTCGAGGAACACGACAAAGAGCCTCCAAACTCCCCAGATCCCAGTCTGATGCAGCGTCTGAGGGATGATCCGGAACAAACCAGATCCACGGAGGCCCCCGCCCTGCAACCCACAGGACCCAAAGGATCTGCTGCCAATGTCCCAGTGGGACCTACACAGTACTAGGCAGGTCCCACAGATGCTGGATCAGAACAAACAGAACAAATAGAGTTTGGTAGCTCTAAGGAACCACACAGGAGAGGAGCTGGGAGTTTCCTGGCTCGCAGTGACAGCAGACCAGTCATCTTCGTTTGCAGATCGTTGAAGGAACAGGCCTCGTTGAAATGAATGAAGAAGCTTGGCTCATTCTGTGTCTGAACACAGTGTGACGGCGGCGGACGTTTTCCATCAGACTTCTCAGCAGGTGTTGATGTGGGAACCTGCACACCTGAGGAGGAGACCACAGCGACTTTCAATACACTCGACTGCCTCAAGGCAAACATTTAATACTGTGACTGTGACTCTGTGTCTCTGTCCCGACAGACACGTCAGTAACAGGAGGAGGGTTTTCAGGTTGTGTTAACCTCCATTTTGATGCATTAACATACCAGACAAACTGTTGGAACATTTTGAGCCGTCCTGTTTATTTTCCTGTCATATCTAACTTCAGCTCTGTTCATCACCTTGACTTGTTATTCTTTGTCTTTTTGTCTTTAATGAGATGCTGGAGTTTTCACAGACTTTCTGGGAGTTTGGTTTTTTCCTCAGAGGACAACAAGCGTTTAAAGCAGCCGTCCAGAGGTTTTTCTGGAGCCTGTGAGCAGATGTCAAAGAGGAAAAATAATCATTTCATGACTTCAGTTTTTTTTTTTTTTTGGAACAAACCATTAAAGCTCCTCCCAAACTGCGTATGTAAACTTCCAGCATTAACACTGCTGTGGCTGCAGTTAATAATTTAATCAGTTTGCTTAGTGAGTCCATAAATGTTGAATAACTGTAAATTTAACTTAATCTGTGTTTTATAAACAAACTGCTAAATCTGGCTCAATAAAAGACATAACTCAAGCTCTGCTCACTGGCCTTACTTTACACCACATCTCACTCTTAAACACTTTGAGCAGTTGTCATCTGGACTTTAGAGTTTAGATTTTATTTATTTTACAAACATCCAAAATGAATTTCCACTCACATTTGTTTCTCTAAGGAAAACTAAAGTGGCTCAGTGGAGTGCATACTAAAAGGAAGAATGAAGTAGTCTGATAACAAATGATTTATTTGTCATATCTGCCCCTTTAACTGGATCCACACCAGAATGTAACGGTCAGTGCCTCATCCCTCCACCAGGTTTGGTGCCAGTTTGTTCAATATTTCCTGCCGACAAATAAACAAACAGACGCAGGTGAAAACAATAAGAACAATATTCTTTGTGTAATTAAAAAGTGGACATGGACATGTATGATGGTGATTAACTCAGAATAAAATAGAAATGGACATTCTTTATACTGTCAAATCCTACATTCAAATTAAAAATGTAAAAAATCTTAAAACCAAACAGACCCGAGTCTTGTGATGGTTTGGGGTGAGTCAGTGTGAAATCCTGCTGGACTTGGCTCGTTCACAGCTCCGTATTGTTGGAGAGGAGGGAGATATAAATACTCAGACAGCTTCCTGCTTCTCCCTGCTGGGGTTCAGCGTTACAGCCGTCCCAGCTGAGCACACACCCAGACACAATAGACCGGACCAGACCCGCTTCACGGAGCCCAGCGGACTGAGGGAGGCCTTCATAAAGGATTATCACACAAGTCTCCTTCATAGTTCTTATTCAGAGCGTGACAGGAGGACGGGCACAAAGACAAAAGAGATTTAAAGGTTATGTTTTAAAAAGACACGAGTTAATGAAGTCATGTTTAAATGAGAGCAGCAGCAGCTTCTTCACACAGATGGAGGACAGAAACATTACACAGTTTTACAGCTTGACGTAATGTTTATTCCACGTTTTACACACAGGTGATTATCTGACTGAGCTCTGCTCCTCTGCTCGTGTGCTGTCAGTTCAGTTTTGGTTGCTGTGTTTGCTCTGCAGAGGAAACCTAATTTAACTGTGCAGTCTAGATAACTCCTGCTGCTCGCAACAAAGCACCGTCTGTGGCGAGCTAGCAGCCAGCAACATAATGTACTTTAAGTAAAAATGTTCACGCGGCTGTTGAACAGACCCTTTACCTTCTTATACTGATGAATTAACATGTGGGCTTCATTTCAATGCCTCCATTTTAGAAACTCTAAAACTCCCACAACTACAACAGCTACTCACCACTGCTGCTACTGCTGTTGAGTGCTGCTTGCATTACTGCTGATGCTGCCACTGTGTTAAAACCCATCTTAAAGAGCAGAAAATTAAACAAGGAAAAACTGAGACAGAGATGATTGAGTCTGATAACACCCATGGATAAATATTGACATGATTTATCAGCACGAATCAAATGTGTGTGTAAAGTAAATGTGTGCAGTGGACATTACATCATGACACGAGGGGAAATCCTGCCTGTGAGGGAGCAGCTGGCCAGAGACACGGCTGCAGTTTCTAAAACACCAGCCGCTCCCGTTAGCTTCAGAGCTGCTGCAGACTGTACAGAGCTGGAGGGGAGGACAGGATGTCCTCTCAGCCGATCTGATGTCTTTTTCAAAGTGATTTCACCCCCAGGGCTTTACTTTCAGAGTGGGTTTTAAGGAGATTTTCCTAAGAAAAAAACTGTTTCATAAGCCCTGGAGTGTTACTTTTGAATGATGTGTGTGAGAGAGAGAAAAAGAGAGGAGGATGGAAGAGTCTCTTTCTGTTCTAGACGCTGTTTCAGGGAGCTGTAGTCTTTTCTAATCTTTATATTGCGCTGTGCTCCGGTAGCAGACTCACTGCAGATTTCAGGGTGAGGAGCAGGACAGGAAATCAGCTGATAAATCTTTCAATCTCACAGGAGGCACTCTCGCCATTTTACCAGCCCGGAGAGTTTTATTTTTAATAGCAGCATAAATCTAAATGATGTTGAGTAGTTTCAGAAAACCAGGATTTCACACGTTCAGTCTTCATAACATTATCTCTAAAAACATCTTTTTTAACTGCACAAGACTGAAATATCTCAACAGCTATCACATGGACTGCTGTGTTTAGTCTACACATTCATGGTTCCCAGATGATGAATCCTCATGACCTTGGTGATCTACTGAAGTGTTCTGCTTCTCTTACTTTGTCTACACAATCTTTCACACTTTCCGCAGCAGTGCATCAAACAGCTGCCTTCAATACAAACAAACAGTGGAGGAATCCAGATCCTATACTTAAATAAAAGAACAAATACAACAATGTCAAAATACCCTGTTGCAAGAAAAGGCCTGGATTTCAAACTGTACTCTGGTAAAAGTAAAGCAGAGTTATCACTTAAATTTCCTCCTGTGACAGAAACATGCATTATAGTAACTCTTACTGTTAATACTGATGCATCAGTCATGGGATGGTTAATGGGAGTGGAGAGAAGAAAAGCAAAGTTCAGTTTTGTGTATACCTCTCTCTAATCTTTGTTTTTTCTTTGTGCAACATTGGATAGTTTTGCCTCTTTCAGCCGTGAACGGTTATTTAAGTGAAACCATGTGAAGAGTTTAGAGTGTAAATCTGCAAACAACTCGTACACATCGGAAACACGACAGAGAGACGCAACCAGAGAGTTTTTAACAGTGCGGTGTGTTTTAGAAGGAAGTGTTTAAGTTTAAAGCAACTCACAGCTGAGGCTGTCAGGTAAATGTAGTGGAGTAAAAAGTACAGTATTTGCCCCCCAGCTGACCTAAGCCTGCATCACCAAACATCTGAGCCCTGTCGTTAAATCTGCTGACGACACGGCAGCAGAGCAGCTCCTCACTAATGAGGATGAGTCAGCCCACGGAGATGAAGCGATGCAGCTCCAGATCTGCTGCGAGGACAACAGTCTCCCTCTGTCAAAGTCAGCCACACAGAGGAGATGGTTCTCGACTTCAGAAGGACCTCTTCACATCTTCACATCAGTGGAGGAGGCGCTCAGCCACATACTGTTTTCCTGAGTGAGGCGGCCTTTAATGGAAGTGGAGGCATTACACAGACACATCAACGCCTCTGTTTCCTGGAGACTGAAGAGAGGCTGTGACCAGCCATCCTAACACGTTGTTACAGATGTGACACAGAGAGCATCCTGATCTGACATGGACACAGTCATCACTGAAAACTGTGTTTGCACTTAATCAACACAATTTTATCTTTCTTCCCTTCTGGTTCGGACCGGAGGTCATTTTGTCTTTGTGCAGCATCAAGTGACTTTGGAGGAAAAAATGTTAATAAAATGATTACATTTTACTTTATAAACATCTATTTCACCCAGAATTCACTTTCCTTTTGGTTCTGTTTTTATTATTTATATGACTGCACTGAATAAAAAAGCAAAAACTGCTCAAAATAAAATATATTTTACAAAATATAAAATCAGTCACAACAGAAAAAGAAAGTACTAAATATATATAAGTATATAAGTAGCCTTAAAGAACTTGGAGACATTATTTATGTACTTTATTACACTGAATGAAGTGCAGTGAAATGCAAAAATATCATAAATCTATGGGTTTTTTTTCACATGCATGTCCATTGGTTTTTTGTGAAGAAATATTTTACACATTTTACGTTCACGACTGTACAGGAAACGTTTCCAGACTCAGTGCCAGTGTGAACTCACATAGAAATTTGAAACAGTTGAACAGTTTCTTCCCACAGCCCGTCAAACTCATCAGGTTTACTGAGGATGAGCCTCCACAGCTTCATTTATTGCACCTGCCACTTTACAAGAATCATTATTTGCTCGGCACCTCAGCAGAGAGTGTTACATTTGCAATGCTAATGACTGTTAATGTGCTAGATGGGAGTCATTATGTATGCTTTCAGCTATATGCTTTACATTCCTGTCACCAGGGGTGGAGAGTAACTCATCATGTTCTCTTAAGTAGATTTTTTAAACAGTGTTTTGAGCAGGTAATAAAATCAGTAATTCTACTCACATCGCTGTTTCACTTCCAGAGCAGAACGCTGTCTTTTTCCTCATCAGACGACCTGTCAGAACGTTTTCCTATGAAGAAAAGATGGCCTTCAGTTTTGAGAGCATCACTGAGCTGCAGAGGGATCAGCTGTTAAGTTGAAGTCAGGCTGGGTCATTAACAGACTGGATGTCCCAGCAGTATTTTACACGGTAGCATCGTGTGTAAAGGGACAGAAATACCAGCCTGGCGGTGGATGACGAACATGCTAATTTCCTTGAATAACTGTGTGTTAGCAACATGCATTTTAACCTTTCGCACCACATTATTTCTCTACTTACTAACCCCTAACCCTAACCAAAACAGGAAAGCTTAGAATGTGCAGACATGACACGTGAAATGTCCTGAGATTATATTATTTACTAGAAATCCTCCAACCTGTCCACAGATGAAGACAGCAGGGCAGACAACAGACAGATTGGATGTCTGCATAAGAACATGTTATCAGATGTAGTTGATGTGTACAGGTCACAAATTTTGGGCTGCGTGGGAGTGAATGTCTGCAAAGACTGACCCACTGAGACGTCGGTAAATGACAGTCTGGGCCATAAAACCCTGGCAGTTACCTGGACGCTCTGTTTGATCTGACTGTTGCTTCTGTTACATTTGCAGCTCTTGCTGTTTGTTACTGCAGCTTGTGGTTCTGGAGGAACTACATTTCGTTCCTTTGACGTGAACTTCCTACTTTTACAGCTTCTGCTAACAACACTGCTGCTGCATCCTGCCTTGCTCCGAGGAACGTCATCAGCACAGGTAGAAGAGAGAGAGAGACAGAGGGAGGGTGAGGGTCGCTCTTCTATCTCCCAGCCACTCACAGGCCCGAGCTGCTGCAGTCATCCTCTGTGCTGATTTTGACAGTGCTGTGTTACAACACCACAAACTTTGAGACTCGGAGAACCGAAGGATCTGGATGATGCATGCTGAGGAAAGGAAAAAAACAAAAACAAAAAAAGCTCTGTCAGGGTTTTACAAACCAGAAAGGTGTGAAACATGAAAGGCTGACAGAAAGTGAAAAATCTGCAGATTCCATATGGAGGTGCTGATGGTGCAGCGCCTGCAGCAGGGGTCGCCTGTGGCTGCCACAGACTGCACTGCACACACTCTATAAATCCTCAGATAACACACACACACACACACACACAAGTAAACCTCCTCAGCAAGTTACAGCTACTTTCGTGCCGATTTCCCAAAATACCCCTCAACAGTGTGGGGTTTGTGAGAAGCCCTGAGAACGTGGGTCCACTTGTAGCTCAACCTGTTCCAGAGTGAGCACTTGATATAGCTTCTTGACCTGTGGAGACAAACAAACAAACAATACAACAACAGGCTGCACTCGCTGGCTCCTTATTCGAGTCTCTAATGAAGGCCCAGATTCTCTCCTGTGACGTGATTTAACTTCCTGCTTCACCACTGTGTTTTGTGGTGATCCTGGTGAGCATTTGCTCAAATTAAGCTCGTTTTTGTTGCTGTAAAATGCACAAACAAAACTGAACATTAAGTTATTATAAAGCAAATCAAGTGTGTTTTATTATACACATGCATTCACTGCAGGCCTCGGGGTGTTGTTAAGCTCCTGATGCGCTGCATTCAGGTGCCTTTTGTATCTTTTTAAGTTAAAAAACAACACAGGGGGCTGTGAGGATTCAGCTACTAGTGAGGCATGAAATATGATTCAGGAAATCCAGCCTCAGTAACAGATCTGTTCAGTTGAAGGTTTACTCGATGCCAGAACACTGCACAGTGGTTTGAAGCAGGGTTTTACAATTAGAATCTTTTGTCACAGTGATCGTCAGGTATAATCTAATCTACTGTTCCGTGGAGCTATCTGTTTATCTAGCCTGTGTTAAACCTGAATGAAAACAAATGCTCTCTGTCAATCAATTGTCAGCATCCTAGCACATAAACATGGCCAGTTGGGCAGCGTGGCACCTCGCAGGCTGTCTGTGATTGCAGGCACTCAACCCAAACCTGTCTTCTAGCTACACTGCCTTCTCATCTCCGCTCCATTATAGAAACTGGCCTGTATTTCTCTGATGGATTTGTCCCTGTGGGATTGTTACATCACTGGTGCAAAATAGTGGCTCTAGAAAGAAGGCTTCAGTTTTAAATTCTGATGGACTGAACCCAAAACCAGATGCTAATCATCATGTTTGCACTTCAGAGTCGGTGAAGATGCAACATATATTTAGACTTGACCTCGCCTCACCTTGTTTACATATGGCCAGTTATTCAAAGGAGGAAGAACAATACACAAATTACTGCCTGGAGACAGACACATCTCTGTGTGTTTGTTTTAGGTGATTCTTGCTTCAGGATCTCAGGAGGAAAGGTCCATTTGTCAGGGGTTTAAGTATTTAATGCCGTGTTTGTCTTTTAATTTCATTTTGCACTGGGTTAATTTTAGATTCCTGACCCGTCCCTGCTGAGTCTGTTCACTGTTTTCTGGGTGAACGTAGTCTCTCCGAGCTCTGAGGCTCATTAACGCAGCATTGCACTCGAGGGAATCCACTGGAACCAGCAGCCCATATTGATCCCAACCAAGAACAACTGAAATATAAATGAAGGATTTTCACTGTGGACTCCTTTGTGCACCCACCATTATCTAACAGTGTCTGCAGTGTTTCTCTTCATTACTGTCAATATTGTGACTGGAACATCACAGAAATGTTGCTTTAACTTACTTATTAAGGAAAATCAAAGGTGTTTTTATAAGCAGTGTGAGATGTAGCTATAACCAGGACAATAAAAGCTATAATAAGATTTGGAGGAGGTATTTTTTTGCAGATCAATTGATGGATTAACCTGCAAAATGTTTTGTTTTCTGGATTTCAAATGTAATGTGACATTTTACATAATTAAACAATTTTCACAGATTAAAAAAAAAAATCCTGAACATAATTACATCACAAAGAGACTGATGGAGCAAGAGTGAGATTTTAATTTGTATTTAGATGCTTTGGCAACATGGTTCATCTAACATCGATGCCAATAAAGAGGATTATTGAAATGAATCAGGAAGGAGACAGAGACCAGAGAGAGAAACATTTATTATACATTTATATAAACAGGATCAGAGAGACAATGAGTAAGAGGGAGGGAAACTCAATCTTTTAACCCTTATTTAGCCCAGTTACAGTTCCATATACTATGATATAATATATATTAAAATGTACAGTATGTAGGGCTGCTTGTATCAGTATTAATGCTATTATTCTGCATATAGGTCATGTAAACATTGGAGATCTGTTCAGTGCCTCACACACACTTTCTTCTATTCTTTTATTTATCTGCTGTTTTGTGTTGTTTTGTCCTTTGTCTGCCGAAACAATTAACTGACAAGTCAATTAGTTTATTCATTCAAACCTTTATTTATACAGGCAAGGCCACTGAGAGCAAGCTCTCTTTCTCAAGGACATCCTGATTACAATACAAATATACAATATAAGAAAATAAGAATCCACAAATGTGAAGTGTAAGAAACAATAAAAGCAATATACAAATACATTAAAACACATAATATAGGACGTATTAAGTCAATAAAAGCAATATATGCATATGGAAATTGGAGCTTGATTAAAATATACTCATTCACACACTGCCCTGAGTCAGCTAAAAGAGATTTAAAGAGATTAAAAGGGATTAGCTCATTTAATTTTACTCTTTTCTGCATGTTGTTCCACTTATTGATGGAAAACTGGCGACAGTTATTCTATGCGGTCTCGTGCATTGAGGGCATTTATGATTTAGCTGTTAAAAAAATCTGTGATTACAGCTTCTTACTGAATATGAAGATTCGCCTCTTTACATAATTGTAAATGACGCACAAGAACAGGTTTGTTACAGTAACGCCTGTATTATTCCATCACAGAAGAAGGCTGCTGTAAGGCTGCAACCACTGATTGTTTTCATTAACATGCCTGATAGTTATTTTAATAATCAATTAATTGTTTATTGGGACATGTTTCTGAGTAAGAGTCAAAACACAAAGATGTTGAGTTAAAAAACAGAAAAACTGGCAAATATTAATATATTTTTGCATTTTGCATCAGTTATCACAAGTATGCGATTAATTTCTGACTGTTGACTAATTGATTAATCAGCTAATAATTTCAGCTGAGCTCAGGACTGTTGGCTGGTTATTGGATGCCTGCATGGGGATATAATGGATAGTGGGGGTCAATAGGGGACAGATTTTCGCCCCGGGTCCCCCCAGGAGAGATTTATGGGGTCATGTGTATTTTATGGTGCAAGTCTATGTTTTATTTTTTTCTTTGGAGATAAGAAAATTAAAGTTGAAGTTTCCCGTCTGTATGTGTGACATTTTGCATGCCAATAACTTTACATATGATGCCACATAATGTGAATATGACCTGAGAAAGAGAGAGAGAGAGAGAGAGGGAGAGAGAGACTGAATGGGAAAAGGTAGAGCGACATAGACGGAGAGAGGGGGAGTGAAGAGAGAGAGAGAGTCGCCATTACTGCCTGGCAGTGCTGCTGAGAGGGGAGGGAGCAGAGAGAAGCAGGTTTCGGCTTACAACGCATACCACACCAACAACACCAAAATACACTAAAATACAGGCTGACCGGCCGTTTGGGACTCCAGAGGACTACACCGTCAACTAAACCGGACTTTGGATTCTGTCGGAGGACTCTAATAACCGCAGATTGTGGATTCTAAAAAGGAGTTTTTTGCCTTTTAATGTGGGAATGCTTTCTCCTCCTTTCCGTGGTATGTGGATCTGGGAGCGACCATGTTAATAGGTGGGTAAGGGAATGTATTTGTACTGGGATTGGGACTTCATTAGCTTCGCTAGCACTCTTTTTCTGTGGGCGAAACCTGGCTGCAGGACTGCGCTATTCCCGGTTAAAGGAAACCGGGGTGTGAATATGAGTCCGGGCTGTTAAATTAGCCCGGGTTGTGATTTTAAACCGCTTTCTCCCCAGCGTTAGGCTGGGTTTGGTGCTGCTAACGCTAAGCTAGCTAACTCCCCGTCACCCTCTTGGCATGCTAGGCTAATACGGCTCGGCTAATGTTAGCTAATCGGAATTGGAAAGGTGGGTTTTTTCCTCTCTCCTCTCCTGGAGTATCAGGGCCGAGCCAGACCGAGCCGGGTCTCATTTTCTATTCCCAGGAGAAATTCATAACCGCCGTATCAAACCCTGTGGTTGCGATTGTTAGCCACGGTGCATTGACGCATTAACGTTATGTCTGTTGGTTTTAATTCAGCCTTAACTAACTCATTAACCGTAACTCCCGTAACTCACTCTCATCCCCCTTTTCCCGCAGAGTTTCATGTTTTACGTGATATCCACCCTTTTCTATATATTTTATTACAACGTGACAAAAACGCCAAATTCTCTAAAATTACTTTAATTATAAATCTATGCTCATTAACTGTACATACGTCCGAGTTCAGAGGCTTCACATCGTGTTGGCTTTTATCGATACATTTATTTTTATTCACGTTGTCCGACTTGGTTTTGAAGTTGCTGGGTTGCCAGTTTTCAGCGTTAATGTCCTGCTAGTCGCTAACATGAGCACTGGAGATGGATGGATGGACGGAGGGGCAGATCCAGGAGTGAAACTGGGCAGATTATTAAAGTTTCTCTCTTATTACCCAGGGTGTTTTCACCTCTAATGTCGCAGGCCGTGATGAGGAGTCGTGCCCACAGTTGTGATTAGCTTTTAATTCTTCCTTTTTTTGGGAGGGGGGAGCGGGCATGTCAGTGGGTTTGTCCTGCTGCTGCAGCTCTGCATACCATTTGCATCGCCTCGGTCCTGCTGCAGCTCCCTTTGCCCTCTCCCCAAACTCTCATTAAAGGGATAGTCCGGCTTTTATCTAAAGAGCCTCTCCTGATGGTTTTTCTCCAGCCTTCTGCAGTCATCTCACTGCACTCCTCATATAAAAATTAGCTCCAATGTTGAGTTATAGTGGTTGTTAAAAGCACCAATTATTAGTGGGACCCATTTGTGTTGAAAAATAGCAATTAGGTTCTTTGTTGTTTCCACTTAGTTCATGCTATTATCTTGTTTTAGTGTCCATGAATCCACAAGGGCTCGCTGACTGAGTCAGTGAGACTGTGTATTTATCATTATCATCAGTCCAGTCTGTTTCTCCTCAGCCTTTTCCCTGAAAAGCTGTTAATCATTCTGAAATGAAAATTACATACAACTGAATGCTGCCTGTTTTGTCTTACATTTAGGAAACTGACAAAATGTTAGAAAGCACCGTGTGTGGCAGAAATGTGGAAAACAAAGCATTGAGGTGGTACATGTTGATTCATGCTAGTTCCTGTTCCCCGCAGACAAAACATTTTCCCACTTAAATAATTTATAAATGAATGTTTAACAATTATTTTCCTGTTTATTTGGCAAGCAGAGATGCCCTGATACATCAGGATTGATTGGTATTGATAGACACATCTGTGTCCGCGTTCAGACCAGAACAAAAATGCATATTGGTATTGGCATTATGTTAATGCAGTGGGAGATATTCAATATAAGTAGCAGCTCCTATAAACCGCACAAGGTTTTGACAAACCCGGTGAGTGATAGCAGGGTTGATCGTGTCAGTTGGCCTATAAACTGTTGGTCTTACATCATCGACACTTCGGGAAGTGGGAGTCAGATGGGTGACGCTCGGGTTCAGGTCTGGACCTGACTCTGACATAGTTTTTTAAATGAGCTTGTGTTGTGTTTCACAACAGTCTGAGGCTCTATTAAAGGAAATCATTTTCTGAGAAGCACCAGTGTGGTGTCTTTCATGTAGCTTTGCATGAAAGCAATTAGTGTAATCAAAAGCTTTATTTTAACTTCCAACAAAGATGTTTTATTAAGCATTTACAGTGCTTGTAGGCAATAGAGAGATACAGAGAAGCCTAGTTAAAAATTAATCATAAGTCATTTATAATAAGATAGTCTCATCTCTTATTACCTGAAGCAGACAGACGAGCAAATTATTGGAAAAAGCAAAGTTATTGTAGTTTCTGTTTTAAGGTTTGTGGCTTTGTATTACAGCTGCAGTGCCTCTGATGCTGACATTTAAAACTGCTTTACTCAACTGTGCACGTTGGCAGCTGAAAAATGGCAGTGGCAGGTAATGGTTTAAAAATCTTGAAACCGAGTATCCACAATTCCTGCGAGGTGGGGTCAGTGTGGCCGCCAAAACCCCCGGGCTCGACTGTCATGATTTATTCTGAGAGCAGAAAGGAAAAGATGTAATGTTTGGGGGAGTCCGTTTCTCTCTGGTCGGAGAGCTCACTCACTGTTTGGTTTTTTTAAGGAGGCAGTTTGAATTTTGCTCCTAAGTTTTGATCCGTCTCCGTTGTTCGTACCTGAGATCAGACTTACTTTCGGGGAAACGTAATGAGTGTGTGGCGCCTCATTTAAAGTAGATGGGCTGCTCTTCTCTGCAGGAGTTCTGCTTTGTGATAGAGGCTTAAAAAAATAAAAAACAAGTTTATTTTTACCTAAAAATCCAGCTGGGCGCAGCTTTAAAAGGTTTACCGTCCTTGGCAGTGTGTTCTGCTGTGTTTCAGGGCTTAACAGCATTTAGTCATCTCTAAAACCAGCTTGCCAAGTGATACCTTAATCCCCCCTGCAGCCTCACAGTGAATAGACTAATCATGATGCACAAGGCTACTTTTAGCTATTAGTGCAGCACAAATGCAATTTGGCCTGTAGTGTTGGCTGTTTGCCGTAATAAAACCATCACAAGCTCCTTGCAGGTGTTTACAGTACCCAGCTAACAGGCTAGCACTGCTACCATTCTCCTCCTCATTCATGTTAACATTTATTCCTCTCATCGAGAGGAATATATTGACCCTGTGTGTTGACAGCACAGTGAATATAGACTTTGATATTGGCGGATAAAAATGCAAAACAGATGCTTGGATTTGGGTGACTGATCTTCTCAAACACTGTGGTTTGGATGGGAATCAGGGGAGGAATGTAGGTCTGTAATAATCAGTTGGTTAGTCGATCAACAGGAAATTAATAGACTCCAGATTTCTTGTTGGTGGTTTCAGTCAGTTGCCAAGACTCCACATGTTTCCTGATTGCAGTGTCGCATATATGACGAATTCTCATTCTTGGTTTTAGCCCTAGAGGCACAAATACCTTGCTAGCAAGCATTAGTGCCACCTGTAAGTGTATATATACATGTGTAATGCTTCATTTGTTCATAAGCTCAGATACACTTCTCCCTGGCTCCCTGCGACAGTCAGGTGTGGCAAATGTTAACAGCACAGTAGCTATTGCAGGGGCTTGTGGTTAGATTTATAAACCTGAAGGACCTGCTGGTCTGTTTGTTCCCTGACGTCATTTTATGTCCTGGGTGTGTTTGAGGGTGTCCTAACAGTACACAGTTCAACAGTATATAAGGTGATGGAAAATTTTCTGATTGTAGCTGAACACATTCCTTCTTTGTGTTTGTAGTCCTGTGAATATTAAAATTGGCTTTATCATGAGTTTTATATATTAGATAAGTGAAATCAGTGAGTTACATCCATGTGTTTTTCCCGTTTTTTTCCTGACGTGTTGTGTTTGTTTCCTAAGAATGCTGTAGATATGTCGAACTAAAAAAAGACTGCAACATCACCTTGACCTCTATAAACAGTCCGGGGGAAACCTCATTGCTTCGTCTCAGTGGACTGGATTCCTGCTCTGGTGCAGTTTCTCAGGCTCAGCATGCCGTCGTGCTGCGGCTAGCAGTTCCAGCTCACGCAGGCAAATTCACTGGCTGATTGCCATCGTTCTGTAAAACACAACAATGACTGCAATTCTCTCTGCGGTTATCAGTTATCAGCCTCTAGTTAGGTCATGGTAAGGTTCTGGCTCATTTGACTGTGACGATCCCAGATAACCCTGACAGAAAGGTTGCACAGTCTATCAGATGTAGGCATTTGCCACATTTTTAGTTTACACATTCTGGAATAGCTGAAAATTGATATTGTCAGGAGTGAAACATTTAATTTTACCTGGTTGTCAATGTTGAATAGACCACAAAAATAATTTAATTCCACAAATGATCAAGACAGGTAATCAGGATTAAAAATCATGACTAGAATATCTGGAAAAATATATTACGAGAACGACAGGCAAAATAATCAGGATTATACATTTAAGCCTAATCATGTAGCCCTAGGTTGTACTGATGATGATAATAAATCTGTGAACTGATTTATTTTCTCTGTTTCATTCTCACAGCGAAGCAAATCATTTCTAGGTCAGTGGCTGTCAAAGGGCTAGAGTTGCATGCCATTTTTATCCTGCCTCGGCACAAATTGGTTGAAAGCACTTCTTTTTCTCTGCAAGGGGAAAAGTGACATTGCCGAGCATGGTCCATGATTGAATTACTCTCCCTTTCTGTTATATAAGTTGTATTGTCACACTTTGGTTTTTGTCTCCTCAGAAGACCATTTTGATATTGCATGTTCATAAATCAAATTTTAACTTGTGCAGGAGGCTTTTTCATCACTGTTTTACTGTTATAAACATATTATGATGTTGTTTCAGGACCAGCGTGTTTTATTACTAATACATGAAAGGCCAATCGAAAACAGTTATTAAGCATTTAACATTAATGAGAGCTTATTTTTTCCTGCACAAGTGTGATAATGTGTTCCTCTGTCTAATATTCAGCTCCATGTAATGCCTGATTAACATGTCTGATTTGTTGTTTTAAATCACCTCACTGTGCACGCATGTACATGTGTGTCCCAGAGGGATACGCAGAGAAACAAAAAGCTAATTATATTATTTGTGATAAGGAGAATGAGGGGCTCTGAGGACAAATCGGTGCAAATATGTTTTTGTTTGTTTTCGCTTTATCTTTTCCTAATTGTGAATTCCATGTCTTGCAGGCAGGTGATAAAAGGAGAAGCCGGCTGCTCTATCCCAGCTTAAAGAAGACCCAGGATAGAAACCAAGAGAGACGCACAGAGTTGGAGGGGGATTCACCACTACCAAGGGAAAATCAGCATGAAAGTGCCTCTGTACCACTGACAAGCAGAACTGGAATGATATCTTGACCTTTTTTCCTGGAAGTGACCAAGTTAGCGATGAGCGGGGGGATATAATGGCCAAGAACAAGGATGCGCGCCCCCCGACATTCGCCGTCAGTGTGGTTGGCCTCTCGGGGACGGAGAAAGAGAAGGGAAATTGCGGTGTGGGCAAGTCCTGCCTGTGCAATCGGTATGTGCGTCCTGATGCGGACAGCTACTACTCGGAGCACACCTCAGTGCTGAGCACGATAGACTTTGGTGGTCGTGTGGTTAACAATGACCACTTTCTATACTGGGGGGAGGTGTCCCATCGAGGGGACGATGGGTTGGACTGTAAAATCCAAGTCATTGAGGAAACAGAGTTCATTGATGACCAGACGTTTCTTCCGCATCGGAGTACGAACCTGCAGCCGTACACCAAACGGGCGGCAGCAACCAAGCTCCAGTCAGCAGAGAAGCTTATGTACATCTGCACGGACCAGCTGGGCTTGGAGCAGGACTTTGACCAGAAGCAGATGCCCGATGGGAAGCTGAACATCGACGGTTTTGTGCTCTGCATTGATGTTAGTAAGGGTTGCAATAGGAAGTTTGATGACCAAATGAAGTTTGTCAACAGCCTCTACTCTCAGATTGTTAAGTCAAAGAAGCCTATTGTCGTTGCCGCCACAAAATGTGATGAGTGTGTGGACCAGCACCTGAGGGACCTGCAGGCCTTTGTTGCCAGCAAGAAGAACCTGCTGCTAATTGAGACGTCCGCACGCTCCAACGTCAATGTGGAGCTCTGCTTCAATACCCTCATCCAGCAGCTGGATAAAACAAGGGGGAAGCCAAAAACTGTGCCATACCTGGAGGCCTATAAAATTCAACGGCAGCTTGTTGCCTCAGTAACAGATAGATTTGACAAATTGATGGTGCACACAGTAAGAGATTACCACACCACGTGGAAAACAGTGATCAATAATATGAAAGGCCAACCTGACTATGATGAGTTCATCACCTTGGAGGGCTCCAGGAAAGCACGCAACATGTTCACAAAGCACATTGCACAACTGAAACAGGAGCACATAAAGAGGAGGAGGGAAGAGTATCTGACAACTCTACCGAAAACCCTTAATAACCTCCTCAATAACCTGGAGGAGGTTGAACACCTCACATGGCCTGAGGCGCAGAGTGTGATCCGGAACAGGCCTGATTTCCAGTACTGGTTTATTATTCTGGAACAGACGCCATGGGATGAGACGGACCACATCGACAACAGTGACCGCAGGATACCCTTTGACCTCCTCGATACACCTGATGGTGAGAGAATTTACCGCAACCACGTCCAACACCTGCTGTCCGAGAAGAGGAGGGTGGAGATGAAAGAGAGATTCAAGAAGACGCTGGAGAGGGTTCATTTTATCAGTCCAGGGCAGCCTTGGGAGGAAGTCATGTGCTTTGTCATGGAGGACGAGGCCTACAAGTACATCACAGAATCAGATAGGAGGGATGTTTACTGTAGACACCAGCAGGAAATAGTTGAAAGGGCCAAAGAGGATTTTCAGGAAATGCTTTTTGAGCATGCTGAGCTTTTCTATGACTTGGATCTGAATGCCACCCCCAGCTGCGACAAGATGAGCGAAATTCACAGTGTGCTGAATGAGGAGCCCAGATACAGAGCACTGCAGAAACTTGCCCCAGATAGAGAGTCGCTCCTCCTCAAACACATTGGGTTTGTTTACCATCCCACTAAGGAGACGTGCCTGAGCGGGCAGAACTGTGTTGATATGAAAGTGGAGCAGGTTTTAGCAAACAGGCTGGTGCAGCTTGACCACGGACGCTCTAATCTCTACTATAACAGTGCCAACATCGATAAGATCAACCTCTGCCTCCTGGGAAGGGAGGGTCTCTCACAGGAACTAGCCAATGAGATCCGAGCTCAGTCCACCGATGACGAGTACACTCTTGACGGTAAAATTTACGAACTGGAGCTTCTCCCTGTGGACGTCAACTCCACGCTGCTCTTTAGCCATACGTGGGTCACCACCTTCAAGCCACATGGCTGCTTTTGTGTGTTCAACTCCATAGAGTCTCTCAACTGTATTGGAGATTGCATAGGCAGGATCAGAGCGGAGATAGCACAGAGTAGGAGAGATAGATTTGCTCAGCCGCTGCCATTCATTCTCATCCTGGCAAATCAGAGGGACAGTGTTTGTAAAAACATACCTATCCTGAGGCACCAGGGCCAGCAGTTGGCAAACAAGTTGCAGTGCACCTTTGTCGACATCCCATCTGGAGCCTTTCCGCGTAAATTCACTGAGTTCCAAATTAAGCAGGGTCTCCGAGCAGTGCTGGAGGGGCTAAAGCATAACTTTGATGTCTTGGCCCCACTGCCCTCTATTAAAGACATGTCAGAGACAGACCTTAGGATAGTCATGTGCGCTATGTGCTGGGATCCTTTCAGCGTTGACCTCATCCTCTCGCCTTTCTTAGACTCACATTGCTGTAGTGCAGGGCAGCCAGGCCAGAGCAACACGCTGATACTGGACAAGATCATTGGTGACAGCAGGAGGAGGATTCAGGTCACTGTCCTCTCCTATCACTCTGCTATTGGTGTCCGCAAAGATGAGCTGGTGCACGGCTACATATTGGTCTATTCTGCCAAACGCAAAGCCTCTATGGCGACTCTGCGGGCATTCTTGGCTGAAGTCCAGGATGTGATCCCCGTCCAGATGGTGGCGATCACAGACAGCCAGGCAGACTTCTTTGAGAATGACGCCATCAAGGAGTTGATGACGGAGGGGGAGCACATTGCCACAGAGATTGCTGCCAAGTTTACAGCACTCTACTCACTGTCGCAGTATCATCGGCAGACGGAGGTTTTTACACCCTTCTTCAATGAAGTGCTGGAGAAGAAGCCGAACATTGAGAGTTCTTTCCTGTTTGACAGCTCGTCACGTGAGTGCACCACCGGTGCCAGTGAAGATGTCTTCCCCACGTCGCCTCATAGCCATTCCCCGGCCTACAACACCTATTACCCAGAATCTGATGAAGATAATGAGGCCCCCCCACCTTACAGTCCAATAGGTGATGACGTTCAGCTTCTCCCCACACCCAGCGAGCGAGCCAAGTACCGGATTGACCTAGAAGGGAATGAATATCCAATCCATAGCACACCTGTGGGAGACCATGAACGCAACCACAAAGTGCCTCCACCTGTCCGGCCCAAACCAGTGCTCCCCAAGCCTAACGTCAAAAAGCTGGACCCCAACCTGCTCAAAACCATTGAGGCTGGCATGCGAAGTAACCGTAGGATGCCGCGTGGCCCGATGACACACACCGATGATGTGGAGGCATCAGACAACTATGCAGACCCTGTGGATACCTTGCTGAGGGGCAGGGGCTTCCACAACGACGACATATATGCCGTGCCTGATGACACACACAGCCGTCTGGTCAAAATAAGAAACTCCTTTGGAGGGTTACATGGTCTCCACGTGGGAGGAGAGGAAGAGAATGGATTCGACCGGAAGTCTCAGGCTGGACGGCGGCCGTCAAAATACAAACATCGCTCTAAAATCCTGTTCAGTAAGACGAAGGCCTACCAAAGACGATTCCACTCCGACAGTGATGGGGAGGAGTCCGGCCCTGCCACGCAGAAAAAGAAAAAGGGAAGAGCCCACCGGGGCAGCGAGGAGGACCCGCTGCTCTCCCCAGCCGACCCCTGGAAGGGCGGGATAGATAACCCTGCTATTACCTCCGACCCTGAGCAGGAGGACAAGAAGATGAAGAAGAAGAAGACGCCTAAAACACCAAAGGAATCGAAGAAGGTGAGTCTCATCTGTTATGAATCTTGAATTTTGTTGAGTTTTCACAGAATGGTTTAAAAGCGCTTTATGGAACGACAGAAAAAAAGACGGCAAAGATATTATAGTCTCCAAGACACTGAGCCAAAGCTTTCTTGTTTTTTTTTGTTTTTTTTTGAGCGACTGAAAGAGAGCTTCAGTGCATTGAATATGAGACAGAGAATGAAAGAGTGTGTGTGTGTGTGTGTGTGAATGAGAGCAGAAGAGATTGTGTACAGTAGTGTGTGAGCAGATGTGCGAGGGTGTGAGATATGAGCAGATTTCTGTTTTTAATAGCCCCAGGACTCATGGTGAGAATAAACTAATTTGATAATTGATTGATCGGCCCTGCTGCTGAAATGGTTTATGGGCCTCCACACCTTACAGGCCCCAGAGAACCAATAAAAAAAATGATAAAAGATGCACTGTTAAAGACAGTAGGGCTCTGTCTGTATAATCTCAGATCAGAGGCTGCATCTGTGATAGGATGCCTTCTTATCCTCTCTTCTTATCCTCTCTAAAGGCTTGTCTGAGCTGTATAAGCAAGTGTATTTGTTTCAGCCACTGTCTATCTTTACTCCAAGACAAATACTGTGTACATACACATTTGGCAGTTAAACAGTTTCCTGTAAACAAACACACGTGTACAAATGGGGAAACATGTTAGCACAAATCAAACAGCCAGACTTTGAAACACAGGTAGAAGCAAGCATTAGCGTACAGTGCATGTACACACCCACATATAAGTACACTCATGCAGCAGTATACTAATTCCTCTCAAATTACTTGTAAGTACATCTGCAGTAGAGATCTATAAGACTGAGATCTATAATGGCAATATAAACTACCTCCATTTTCAAAGACAGTGCCAGGTGCTCAAAATGGATTCTCTGTGTTTTTGCCTCATGCATTTTGTAAGACAAACTGAGCATTGTTAAGACACATTTGTATTAAATTCAAATACTTCATGTAAACCAGCAACATCTGCTTTTGACTAAAAATGTTTGTAGTCACTTCAAAAATACATTGCTCAAAAAATCAGGCTGTTGGCAGAACTACTATTTAGCAATTGCAGCGTTCAGCAAAAATAATCACAGCATGACGATTTGTCAGTTTCCTGCAGCCCGAGCTCAAACACACAATTGGACATTGACAAACACACACATGCATGGGAGCGAGCGTGCTGGCACGAATCAGATAATAGTGTGCAAATCAGTAGAGAAACAGCCGCCGGTGCTACATGGGCGTCATGAATGCAGGGCATTGTTGGAACATTCAAACTGTCTTTGATAATCAGAGAGGAGAGCGAAAGGAGAACCAGAAGGTACAAAATGGAAGGTGTTTAGTCGCCGTCCTGGCCAATTAGAGGAGCCCGAACCGCTGTAGGCATGACAACACTTTGAAGAGCAGAGGAGTGTGGGAAATCAAAGCCACCTCGGCACCTCGTTACTCGTCCCAGCCTCATTCTTGAATAACGGTTTCGTCTGTTGTTTGTCTTCGTTCCTCTCGTCTTCCTCCACATGAACCTCCCTTTGCTTTCTCCTCTCTCTTCCTTCATCCCACTAACTTTCTGTCTGATCTATTCCCCGATTGCCCTCCTCCTCGTCTTCCTCTTCTTCTTCTTCTCCTCTGATATATTCTGCCTCCTCTTCACCCTCTCTCCTCCTCCATCTCTGCTCTCCCTCGTGTCTTTCTCTCAATTCCCTCTTCTTTCATTCCTTCCCCCTTTTCTTTCTATCTCCTCACATCCTTCTTTTCTCTTCTTTTTTTCCATGACTTCTCCCTGTCTCTCTCACTTTTTCTTGACCCCCATCCCTTATTCTCATCCCCACCTACTCTCCTCCATCATCCCATTTGGTTTCTTTCCTCTTTTCCTGTTGCTCAATCTTTTCCTGTTTTCTTTATTTTAACTTCCCTTTTCCGTTTCTTGTCCTTTCATCCCCCTGTATTTCCTCTTTTTTCCTCCCTTCTTCCCCTTTTCTTACTCTCCTTTTCCTTGCTATCCCTCCCTGTCTGTTCTCCTCTCTTTCTCTTCTTCCCTTCCATCCCTCCTTCTCTTCCCGCCCTTCCTCCTCCATCATATCTTTCTGTCTCTTCTTTCCTCACTTCTCTTACCAATTGTATTCCCTCCATCCATCCTGCTCTCTCTCTCTCAACATCACTCACGTCTTCGTCTCGGCTCTTGCCATCTCATCTCATTCATCTTTTTATTCTCTCATTCCCACCTCATAGCCGAAATCCTCCAAGCCCCCCAAGCCTCTGTACCCCCCCACCCGGAGAACCTGGGAGAGCAACTACTTTGGCGTTCCCCTGCAGAACCTGGTGACCCTGGAGCGTCCCATCCCTCTCTTTATCGAGAAATGCGTTGACTACATTGAGCGCACAGGTGAGTCATGCTTTTTCGTGTGTTCTTGTTCTCTTTCTCGGTCTTTGTATCCCACTCTCTTGTGTTGTTTTTATTCCTTCTTTCCTTTCCTTCTGTCTTCTGCCTGGATGTTCAGGTGCAACCAGGCTCTCTCTGGTATTTTGTAACTCTTTCAAACCTACAGCTGGTTTGTTTTTACATGCAAAAGCTTTGTGGCTATTTGCTGTGAATACGCCTCTCATGTCTTTCCAAACGAGTGACTGAGTGAAGAGAGGGAAGGATGGAGGGATGATGGGATGATTTAAGGTGGGAGGAGGAAACACATGAATCTAAATTCAAAGGAGGTTCACTTCTCGGCTCTGATGTCACCCGCCAAACATGTATTGTCTGGTCTGTCAGCCCGCCTGCCAGGCTGCCAGTCAGTACTAGTCAATTTCAGTTTGATGAGCTCCATTGGCACGGCATTTGATGTGGTGCCAAAGCACTGCTGGAGTGACTACAAAATACGATGGTAAACGATGACCAGGACCAAAAAAACTGATTAAGGAACAAAAACAGGGAGATTTACACAAATATGTGGCCTCCATTAATCAACTGTTCACAAGAAAGGGGAAGTGAAAATGTGATGGATCGAGGAAGAAAAACAGCAGATACAGTAACGAGGAGCTGAGGAGTGCCTGGTCACTGCTGAGGTGTCTTTGGGTTATTAGAACTTTATTGTGGTTGCAAATGCACCTGAAACAGTTAGGTAAGAGTTGTTTGCTTTTTCACTGTAATTTGAATATCTTTGGGTTTTTCCCTGTTAGTTGGACAAAACAAACAGCAAAACAAACACAATTTGAATATGTCACTTTGAGCTTTGTGGACAGCACAACTAACTGAAAATAATGAGCAGTTTTGTTGGTAATGAAAACAGTTAGGTGCTGACATAGCTGACAGTAACAGAGCTGTCTGTAATACCATTAGTCTCTCCCATCAGTCAGCCTCAGGTCAAAGGTTGCTCCTTCAAATCCCCAGACCACCTAGGAAAAGGTGGTTTACAAGAGTTTCGAAAGACTTAAAACTTTTGTGTTTGCTTCACGTTAATAGTGGTTGTATCAGAAGAGCAGACACGCTCAGAGGACTTATTCTGGATAAATAAAGGTTTAAAATAAGATGGATGGCCTGTTCAGACATGTGTAACTTTTAAGTAGTGACGCAAGCCCACCCCCAGTGCATTCTGGGTATGTGTTTGGCTTCCTGCCCAGCTGTTGTAAAGAAAGCCTCTCCCAAAGTTTGAGAGATTCCTCAGTGAAGTCATGGATTAGTCTGATAGATATTTTTACACCCTGTGGTGGACACTTAAGCCAAAAGAGTCTCTGAGCATTTTAAAGGGGTTTATTTTTTTGTTTTTCTTTATGGGCAACAGCAGCGAGATTCAAACCTTCAACCCCTACAGCTATCAATGCCTCCCCTACACATTTAGCCACAGAAGACATAAGACTTCCCCTTTTCCTATTAAAAAAACCCAAGCTACTTTTTTCCTTCTGACCACTGAAATAAATATTTTAAACACAGTCAATATTTTATGAGACTGTTGCATAATGTATTTACACATGGTCCAGTGGTCTTTTCCATGTTCAGTGCTTTTGAATGAACTCTAAGAAGTAAAAGTGTTTCTTGCTGAATGACCGCAAAGTAACTTCTCCCCTGTCAGATTCTTTAAAATATCCGATGATGTAAAGTTTCCTGTTGAGTCTCTGCTGGTGTGTGTTTGTGTATTCAGCGGGGGGGTCGTTTTGGCTCAGCGTTAGTTTTTTTTATAGTGTGCTCAATCCCAGATCAGTTCTTGTGTCTGTGAAAGTTAGAAAATGGCTCTTGGAAGGTTTTTAGATCTTGTTTTGAGGACAGTTGTTGTGTAATCGTACCCACTGTGGCTAAATGAATGTAGGAACCCCACAGCTGTAGACATAAAAATCACTTCAACACAAGACTGAAAACACATGTCTTATCACCTTACTCCCTTTTCTCTCCTCCTCCATCTGAAGCCATATGTGCAGCAAATGTGTAGTATGTACATTAAAAGGAGGTATTTCCTGCCTCCCTACCGGTATTCACAGCGAGAGACTGAGTGTTCGGTTCTGTTCTGAAGGTAGCATTTGTGTCTGAGCTCTTTTCGTTCCGGGGCTGTTAATTCCTGTCCTGAAAATCCCTTCCGAATATGTTTTGATATTCAGCTGGATCTACATGAGCCCGTTGGTGGCTGCCAACCAAATTTAGGATTAATCCCAGCGCTGTATGTGTGTGGATGTGTGTGTTTGCGTGTGTGTGTGCGGACGCCTGCCAGCTGACAGCAGTGTATCGGAGATTTCATGGCCAGTGCCGTGAAACCCTCTAAGTCCAGACGGTCTGTTGGGTGGATTTAACAGCTTTTCCCCTCCCTTCTTTTTCTGGAATATCATTTCTCACCAGACGCGGCGAGAACATCTTTGTGCTTTTTTTCAAAGCCTGCTGTTGTATAAGGTGTTTTATATCCAGACAGTTTCAGAGTTTTTACAACTTGATGAGACCTTTCAGATTGTTTGGGGCTGAGGTAGAAGCTTGGATAGTCTTCATATTCAGCCTGTTTGCTTTGGTAGAGGTTTAATCTGTGTGTACAACATATTTTATTTTATGGCTCAGAGGGTGGGGTCGTCCTGTGAATGCAGAGAGTTGTGAGTGATTGTGGGTGTTGCTGTGATAGCTCTGTGGTTAGAGAGACCCTTCTTTTTTGGAAAAATAGGATTCTGCTCTCTGCTGAGATCCACCCTGTAAATGTCTTCTAAATTAAGACACTGAGTCTCTTCCAGATCCAGAGCTGCTGCTCCAGCTGACCTCTGACCTCAGGGCAGGAGGTGGGGGAACGAGCCTCTCCCGATGGGAATCATTAAAACATCACTATGATATTGTGTTATTGTTGTTACTCCACTAGACACCAGACACTTGTCACATTAATAAGGGTGAAAGTCAAAATGTTAAAGCACTCCTCCCTCTTTACATGGCCCGTTTAAAGGAGTTCCTTTCTCTGGAAAAATACTCACAGGAAGGTGTTGTTTTGTTTTATTTTTCTCACAGGTTTAGCTGAAACCATGAAGTTTAGTCCACTGATAGAAGTTAACAGACAGCGATTTTGATAAAAGATTATTTATTTAAGTCGTTTATTGAGCAAACATCCATTTCAGATGTGTAGATGTGTTAGTTTTGTTTTATATAATTTTAGATTGAAGATATTTTGGGCTCCTGGTTGAACAAAACTAGCAACTTTAAGTCATTCTCTTGGGCTTTGTGAACAAGTGATGTGACATTCAGACTGCAAATATTCACATTTGACACATTTTAACCTCTTAGTTTATGGCATTTGGTTAAACACAAAAGGTTAATCTATTGCTAAAGTTGCTCCTGACTCTTACTCCTTCATTGCTAGACTAATGGATGAATAAACTACTCACAATAAATATTCACAATAAAACGTTGTAGTAGCTGTAGAACGGTCACTGTTTCAGTTTTTGGTCGTAGCTCTGGGGAGGCCAGACTGCTGGTTGGCTGAGTTTAACCACATGTAATAAGCTGCCAGCCGAGAGGCACAGAGGCAGAGAGGTGATGATAGCTATTCGTGGTGCTTGTGGTTTCAGACTAGAAAGTGTGAGTGGAAAAACTGTGACTTTATGTGTATTTGTGAGATGAAAGTGTATGTGAGACGGAGTGTGGCTGTAAATGTGACAAAGTGTGGAGATGTGAAACTGTGATTTTTGTGCGTGACCTTTATTTGGTGGGTTTGTGTAAGTGATAAGACTGTGTCACGTGATTTGTACATCCACTCCCTCCAGTCTGGTACAGTCTGGTAGATTTAAAACAGATCTCAGACTTTTCTGGGAATTTCATGGTAAAAACTCGACATGACATTTTCCTGGAAATCGCCTAATTAAGTTCACATCTGTACCAGAGAGTTCTGTGTTGAGTGTGCTGCGTCAAAAGAATTGTAAAAGAAACTAAGATAAAATGCCGCCATTAAATAAGGATGATGTTTGTTCTGTGCTCACTGCCTCTCTGTTTCCTGTTACAAGAGATCTGCTTGTTATCATTTTTAGAACGTTCCCAGTCACCACTTTCCTAATAATAATAATACAACTGAGAGACTTCCCAAGGGCCTTGCAAGCCCTTAAAGGTTTGTGGATTTAAGAAAAATGAACCAAAGCCTTCAAGGTTTCTGAAAAGGAATGGGTGGCCTTCAAAACACTGTTGTAAATTAAAACTCAACACCTGTATTGGGCAAAATATCTCAGCTCTGTGTCCAAGCTTCAGATCCAGTGGAAAACCCCAGGTGTTTTTACTGGACTCTTGATGATTCCAAATTAAGCGTAGACATCCACAATTTTCAGTCTGCCTTGAATTTGATTAAAAAAGTCCTAGAAAAACACTAACCTTGAAATTGGCTGCCAAGGTGATGCTAACTTTATAAGTATAACTGACCTTGTGGAGAAAACTCTTGAGTGGTAATGTAAGTCACGTCTCGCTGCGGTTTTTCAACACAGTATTTTTAGCTGTATCTCTAGACTGTAGATTACAGCACCAGCCACAGGTATCACATTGATTCAGCTGACACACAAGCATTGAGGATCTTTTTATCCATCAACCATCCATGTGTACTGTTCTCTTATTATAGTGATGGATTCATGGTTAGATATTGAGGAAAGCATGTAAGCACTTACAGTTTAGGATTATGAAGTATCATCATGTGACAGTGGCCGATCCAGAATTGATAAGGAAGAGTGGGTTAAAAGTCTGCTTTTTTACACCTAAAGCAGGATTCACATGTGTTCTGGAAAAGCTGGAGAACACTTAACTGATTTTCCAATCATGGAAAACACATGGAAAATGAGAGAAAAAGTAAAATGTTCTGGAAAATGATAACAGATTGGACACAAAACATCAAGTTTGGTGTCAGCCTTAATACGTCAAATTTGAATACATCTGAAGATGACAGAAAATACCTCGTAGAATACACTTGAGTTGATTTCAGTAAGATAAATCAGACTTCCGCAGAGAGGAACATAGAAATGTATGGTCCCCGTCTGACATACCAGCTGGAAAATAATCTCTAGAGAAGAGACCTCCCTGAGGTATAAAGGTGTGGTCTAAGAGGAAATGTTATGTCGACACAACTGTTTAAAGCAGGAAAATCCTGAGCTAATTAAGGGTGTGATGGATCTGTATGGGCTTTGTTAAGCCCGATCCTTCCTTTGAATGACTGGGATGTTGCTGAAAGCATCGTCTGACCAAAATAAATGACTGGTTCACTGGTAAACAACTGGAAACACCGGTTAGTCCAGCTATGAGTTATTGCAGCGTAATTTGTTTGCTCATCTTTAAATGTTCAAGTTCTGTCTTTCAGGTTTTACTCCACTGAACCAGAAAGTCAAGTTCCAAATACAGGAACAGTGAACGTTAGTGCACCTGAATGTGTGTCAGTGCAAGTCCAAATTGTTGCATTGGAAGGAGAGTTTGTTTGAGCCTGCCTCTGCCTTGGACATGTCTTTGTGTGTGTGTGGCCTTTACAGCACAGTGATAGGTCCTGACCTTACATTTCTCCAAAATGCAGCAGTCAGGGGATCAGGCTTTTAGGCGGCTGCGGTTTTACCCAACTGTACAAGGTCGAGCACAAATCTCTACTCTGTATTTTCAACATTAAGCTCTTACAGTTATCCGTAGCGACGTACAGAGAGCTCAACTGCAGGAAAAACTCCAATTTCTACTTGCATCCAATAGTAAGAAGGTGAAGGGTCAGAGCTGCAGAGACCTGATAATACTCCTGAGAGCGAAGTGATGTGGAAAAGAAATGAAAGCCAAGAAAAGCTAAAGAAGGAGGTAAAAGGATTTCTTTAAAAAAAAGAGAAATGAGAATGAATAGTAAGTGGAGAGAGGGTGACATGAGGTACTTCTGTAAAGTTTCCAGCCCACGCTCTCAGCAACCTCTCTCTGTATGAAAAGTGAACTCTCGCAGATAGTCAGACAGCAACAGTAGCTTTTGAAAAATGACTGCTTCAGTGAGGGAAATGCAGCGTGTTAGGTGTCCTCCGGCAGAGTCTCAGGTGGCGGAGCCGCTCAGTGGTTACAGTAGACGTCCCTGTTAACGAAAAGTCACACTGTCCACCCGTCCTAGAGGAAGATGCGAGGACATCCTGCTTGCTCTTGCAGCATTTTTTTTTACTGCTGTCCTCAAGAGCCTGTTAACCATAAAATAATTTCAGTAGAAGTTTGAGTGTCTCATCCTTCTTCTGATGAGGGTAAAATTAAGGCAGAAAACACTGATTGATTTTAATTAAGGCAGCATTAAAGTAAAGTAGCATTAAAATCTTAAAGTATGAAGTCAGATCCACCATTTAAACCTCTGATTTGAACAGTTGTTATAAAACCATTTTATTAATATACAGCACAGGAGCTGTTAACTGATGCAAATCTTCAACTGTACTGCCTTTTTAGCAGAGCAGCAGCAGCAGCAGTGTAAAGTAACCAGGTCACTGCAAGAGCCTTTTTGAAAAACATACTTTTTTTAAACAAATAAAAGAGGAATTTGCGCATTCTCTTCAGATGGAAAATCGTTTGTCTTGATGGTAAAATGGTTAAAAAAATAGGTGAAAAATATATGTGAAGCAGTGTAAGGGATGCACTGGCTCACTTGTTTTTTTTCTTCCAGTATGTTCTTTGTTCACCCAAAATTGCTGACATCTTGGTATTTTTAAAATGGCTAAAACACACGCCCCAGGCTCCAGTCTGCACCAGTTCGAGCAGCATACATTTTAATCTGGTGTCAGCGAACTCCTGCTTAAATCCCACATTTGTTAGCCTCCCAGTGAATAAAATATCAGTCTGATTTAACTATCAGACCCTCAGCCCTTTGTAGGCTGTGAAACTTTGTTTTTGGCTACCCCCTGGCCCAATAGGGTCAACGTTTGTCAGATTTGCTTACATAGAAGCCCTGAAAACATCAGTTTGGCCTCTGAGAGTAAAACCTTTTGACGAACTGGGTCTTGGAGAAGAAGTGGAGTCTTTTAGATGACAAGCAGGCGGATGCGACTGCGTAAGCGAGGCCACACAGCTCTCTGCCGCCGAACTCGATTAGAGAAGTTTTATTAAATGTCTCCTGCTCCCCAGAGACATGAAATGGTATTTGGCACGAAGGCTGGAGGAAGAAGAGGGAAGGAGAGAGAGAGAGGCAGAGCCATGATTAAATGGCTTTTTGATGTTGATGCATTTGGAAGTCCCATTGGTTGTTATCTTCCCCAGCACTTAGTATAATGTGAGGAGGGATGGATGGAGGGAGGAGAGGAGGAGAGGAGTTTCTGTTCTCTGCTCTTCAAAAGAACTTCCATCGGCTATTTGACTAATAAAACAAGTCTAACAAAGTTTGCTTGTGGAAGAATTGCTTTTTCTAAACTTTTAACATATTTTTTTATGCCATTTTGTGTTAGTTTATGCAATTTATCACTTTTAAGTTTTTAATTTTCTCTAATTTACTGGTTGTGTAATTATTTTTTAATCAAG
Source organism: Lates calcarifer (assembly GCF_001640805.2). NCBI lineage: Eukaryota > Metazoa > Chordata > Actinopteri > Centropomidae > Lates > Lates calcarifer. The sequence goes on from NC_066851.1 coordinate 23,421,488, forward strand.
ACCCACAATAATAAGTCTGAATTAAAACAAAAGGCAATCACAACAGAACAGAGGAAGTGTTGTTATTTTACCTCAGGGATACTTCACTGACTTGAAATACTAAAAAACATATTGCTAAAATAAAACAAGAACAGACACATTTACAAAAATGGTCCAATAATTTCACATCTGTTAATCATTGTAGAGATTTATGACTCAGTTTGCATTCCATACATTTTTTCATTCATTTAAGAGAAGCCTAACTGGCATACACTGCCAAAAAACAGAATGCTAGAACAAGACAAAACACACCATCACAGACTGCGACAGATTCACAAAAATGCTGTTAATCAATGTGGAGATTTATGACCAAGTTTGCAGACCATACTTTGTTCTTTGTTTTAATTTCCCTGCAGTGTGAAAAATTGAAAAGTTGCTGCTTATTTTAATTCTCTCGCTGCCATGAAACCCACTTTAATCATAAAATTTGAGATTCATGCTTCCTCTGCTTCACTCAAACGGCAACACCAACACTTCTCTGCAGTTACAAATGTAACGCTGGCTGTCGCTTTTTCCTCTGCAATGCCTACATGTCTGAACTTTGTAATGGCAGCCACAGACGCCTTATTTCACCCTTCTTAAACTAATCAAAATTCATTTTTGGCCACACACCTGTCTGAGTTGTGTGCATTGCAGTAACCAAGTAGGGACAAGAGGCTTCTCTGCACAGCTTGCCTAGCTAGCATCTCCCGTTAGCCTGCACGTGAGGCGTTAAGATCACATCTGTAAATTGTAGCTACAACTGTTTGAGTCTCCGCATGCACATCAGGCACACGCCGCCTACTACCACCACCACATGTGAATTCTCTCTGTCAGAACTAAAAGTAGCAACACAACAAACCTGTTCCAGCAGAAAACAGAAGCAGCAGTAGAATGGCAGCAATGTGTCCCAGTTCCAAAACCACAGCCAGAAAGCAGCAAACTTTAGCTGCCTAATTTTCCACCACGGATGACAAGGCTAAAGAAAGAGACTAAAATCGAGAATCATCCTTAACGCTGAGAGATCCAGTGCCCAGTTGGTGTAAGGCTCTGGAGAAGCCAGGGAAACCCCAGTGGACTGGTTTTCTAACCACTCTGAGCTCTCCTGGAGAATTATTCAGAAGCCATGTCAACCAGGCTTCATACAAAGCTGATTATTGGCTGGTTTCAGCCTGCTTTGAAGTCACATCACCACTCCTGACTTTGTAGTGGAATAGAGGGATTTTCGCTGCAGTGAAATAGATTTTATAAAAATAATTCATAGATGTTTTTTTGAGTACGTACTTGAAGGATGTAGCCGTTCAGTGGACCCAGAGGTCGGAAAGAGAGAGCTCAGGATGATATAAGAGGCCACATAAACACAACTGACAGGAGATGAGAAATAATTTTAATATACTATGTTCTTCTACCCTTTCCTGTCAATCATTCTCTCCACTTCTCTTTGTTATGTATCTGCCTCCAGCTCTCTGCTCCAGCAGCAGAGAGTAGAAATCAGCCAAAGTGAGAGTTCAAGTTGAAAATTGATCGGTGGCTGGCGTGACTCCCATTTCTTTCAGTGTGTTTGTGTGTGTGTTTGTGTTGTGATGTGATCATGTGTGAGCTGTTTTCCTGCTGGCTGCCGGACTGACGTCATGTTCAATGGAAACACACTGACTGAGCTTCCTGTTCAATGCTCAGAGCGGCCAGTGCTCCCAGCAACCTGACAGGACTGGTCTGACTGTCTGACCTGCGGCCTCCAGATGTTACTGTCTGTCTGCGAGTGAAAATAACTCTCTTTATTAACACTTCACAGCTACACGAGTTGTAAATGGACAAAAAACAACAGACTGAAGAACAGATTGCATGTTCAAAGCCATCACATGCACAAACGAGCATTACAAACATGCAGATGATTCTTATATTTTTCCAAACCTTTTGAAGCAGGCTGGACAGTTTCCTTGGCCGACATATTCTGCTGGCCCTGGAGCTGTTCTACCAACTCTTTATACAAACCCAACACTTTGTGCTGCTCCGTGTTAAAGGCTCTCCACAGAGGAAACACTGGAGGGCCATAATTATGAAGCAGCTACAGGAAGTGCAGTTATATTTAACAAGGCGGTGCATAGTCATTGTGATAGGGACATTTGTTTAATGTTTTTATGTGAGAGGATCAGTTAAAAATATTGTAAGTTAAATTAACCTGCAGCCATGTTGGACAAAACAACAAGCTTAAATTCTTCATCCACACTACAGGTCAAAGCTCAGGTCTCATTCAGATATTGTGGTTGATCTGAATGCTGCATATTTACACACAAACCCAGTACTATTTGGAGTTATTGTTAACAGTGTGAATCATGATTGTTTAAGTAAATTCAAGCCAGACAATTTGTTTTAGCTACAAGATGATTCTGTTGAATCATTTCTTTCAGACATTTTCTGTTCCCTCATGTTTCTCTCCACTGAACCGGGAAGTCACAGAGTATCATGACCTTTTACAATTACACCCGGGTCACTGGTGAATTTCATTTTCTCACTTGAATGCGTTCGGTGAAACTCTGGGGTTTGTGATGTTTCAGCCCCAGCAGGTGATTTTTGTCCAGGACTGTTTATATGACAGCAGTCTGCAGAGATTAACTGATCGACTTCCTGCTTCTGTAACCTTTGACCTTTTCACAGTAGGGATCCAGTAACTGAAGCTTATTCCACTGTTTTTACTCTGAGTCACAGCTTTACTTGGAAGTGTGTGAGTCACTAAGAGGTGTTTGATATTTCCCAGTTAGAGCGAGGAACTGGAAGCTCAGCGGCTGATGGTCGGTTGAGTTTTAACCACATGTAATAAACCACCAGCTGAGAGGCAGAGAGGTGATGGGAGCTTTTTGTGTTGCCTGTGGTTTCTGAGCAGATAGTGTGTGTGTGTGTGTGTGAGAGAGAGAGAGAGACAGCGAGAGAGAGCGAGGCACACCAGAAAAACTGTGTGTGTGTGACAGGATGTATTTGTGGTAAGTGTGGTCTCACGGAGGTGAGGCTGAATCTGGGTTGTTGCCGGCGGTTGCAGAAGATGTTAGCGCTTAGACTCTCACATATTACACACACATACAGTACAGTGCTGTGTCAGGCTGCAAGTAATGAATATTTTCATTATCAGTCAGTCTGCCTGTTATTTTCTCAGTCAATCGTCTAGTTGGTGAAATGTCAATAAACAGTGATAAATGCCTGTTACAATAACCAACCAGTCCAAAATCTACAAATATTCCATTCCCTCTAATGTAAGACAAACACGAGCAGCAGATTCTCACTTTTCAGCTTTAAAAAATAATAAAAAAATAAAACCATGAATAGTTGTTATTTATCACACCTGCACAGGTGCCCAGGTAGGCAGGTTGCAAGCATCTTGGAGAAGTTGCTTCATAGTTCTTCAGTGGATTTAGTCTCTCAGTGTCGTGTCTCTCTTCATGTGATCCCAGGCTGACTCCGTGATGTTGAGATCAGGACTCTGTGGGGTCCAGACCATCTGCTGCAGGACTCTTCCTCTCGTCTCTGAAAATAGTTCCTTTTGACTCAGGCTGTGTGTTTGGGCTTGTTGTCCTGCTGCAGTGTGAATTTGAATCAGATACTTCCCTGATGGGACTGTGTGAATGTGCCTGAAGTTGCTTCTTGCAGTACTTCATACAGTGTGTGTGTGTGTGTGTGTGTGTGTGTGTGTGAGTATCCCTTACATCTTAACCTAATTTTAGGTTCTTAACTGTGTCAGCTTGATTCAGTTTTCGGTTCAGTTTTCCCTTCAAAATGTAGGTGCACCGACTGTTTTTAACTCACATTTCTTTTCATAACACACACACACACACACACACACACACACACACACAGCATTACATCCTGCTCTGTAGCCTCTAGTCTTAATCTCTTCCCTGTGGATTTCCTGGTCACCGACTCTGAGACACCAAGAGATAGGAAAATGTGTGTGTGTGGTGCCTTTGGCTGAATATTTGAACAGCCACTCCTCCATTAGACCCCACCCCCTCCCCCCCCTACACCCACTCACATTATCTCCCTCCCTCCCTCTTTCTCTTATTTCCTGGTGAATAGGTGAAGCACGGCGGCCCCTCCCTGTGGGCAAACTCTGCTCTTTCTGCCTCCCTCGCTCGCTCTCTGCATTGCTTTTCGTCTGTTTGTTCTCTCTGTGTGCTGATCATCCCCAGAGAGAGAGAGAGGGAGTAAAGTGGCCATGGTGCTGCCTTTGTAGTTAAGTTAATTGAATGTGATTGCCTGTTTTTGCTTCAGCAATATCCTAACCATGACCTTCTTTCTCTGCGAGTATGTCCACAATAACTCAGCTAAATGTGCTAATGGAGATTTGTGTCTCTTTGATTTGACCCTACAATTAAGCTTTTCAAAAATGGTCTCCAGACATTGTTTTGGTGAGTAAACAGAGCGTTCAGAGAACAATGACGTGAGCCCGCAGAGACACGGTCAGGAGCTGTGTAGCAGCAAATTTAACAGAACAACTTTCTGTCTGCAGCTGTTGACATGAACCTGTATTTATGTTAATTTCGTCAAACTGGTTTGTGATAATAACAAACAAACACATCTTGATTTGACTGATATGTTTGTGCAGCAGCAAGAGTTTCCCTTTGTCTGTAAACTGGTAACATCTATCAGCTAGTCTTGAATCATTGTTCTGTATTTGTTCAGTTGTCTAACAACAGAGGCAGAACAACAACTAAATCAGTATTTACAATTATTTAATCCATCGATTTGTCAAACTACAGAAAATGTTTCGACAATCACATCTTTAAAGCAAAAGTGGCTGAAATTTGCTGACTTTGATTAACTGCTTTACAGATATTTCACTACTGCTAACTTATGTAGCACTATTTTTTTCAGTGTTTGTTGTTTCAGGTTAGATGCACTTGCCCTTGTATTCAGGTTGTGAGAGTCCTGAACTAAAAATACCTGGTGAAATAATTATATGAAGGCTAATTCACTTTCTTTGGGTTTTCTACTGTGTGTCATTTAAAGACGTCACCTTGGGCTTTAGGAATTCAACAGACTCAACAATGAACCAGATTGTTTATCTCATTGCTGGCCACATTTTGGCTCAGATTTTGTTATTTACTGAGCAAAAGATGAGGAGGAAGAAGAGATGTAGTTGTTTTCCTGTTGTTTAGACGTTTCAGTGTAGATGCTCAGTGTTTTCAGATGTAGTTGCTGTACTGTTCCTACTCTCTCTCTTCATATTGCTTAAAGTCATGGGGCCAATGCAAGTATTAGATTAAGGCGATTGGTTATGTCCCGCAGCGTGTGTGTGTGTTTGTGTGTGTGTGTGTGTGTAGCAAAGTATTAGGACCTTGTCCAATTGCAACTAACCTGAGGGCGGGGGACAGACGACGCCAGTTTGAGCCGGGCTGGGGGCTACAACACTGTGGACGGATCGTGTGTGTGTGTGGTGGGAAGATGAATTAGCATGCTGAAACTCTGTGTGTGTGTCTGTGTGTGTGTCTTGGGGCAGGTTGTGCAAAGAGAAAGGAAAAAGGGTGAGAGAGAGGCTAGTGCTCTGCCACCTGGCTCCAAGGCAGTCATCTGGTCTAATGGGGCTTGTGTGTAAGTGTGTGTGTGTGACAGAGTGTGTGTCCTGTGGCTGTATTTGAGCAGTCCAGTCTTCCATTAGTTTGCCTTGAAAAGCCCTTATGTTGCCCTTCTCCCTCTCTCTTTTTTTATCTCTCTCTCTCATGTTTTCTGTCACGATGCCGCCAGCGACATGTGAGCGCGTTGAAAACAAACGAGCATCAAACTGACAGAGAAAGTGACCACATTTTAATGGAGCAATAAAAGAGGTAATAATATGTGAAGTGGAGCTTCAGACATATCAGAGTGTTGTTCCCTCTGCTAACCTTGAATTACATTATTAACCATTTACCAAAACAACAAAAATAAATAATCTTGGTTTTGTTTTTAAGAGAAAGTTTGAAATGAATAACGTTTTTTCTGTTTTGGGTAATTGAAAATTATAAATCAGCTCTATCTGAGAAAATAGACAGTACTGACCCCCTCCTGCCTACTGCCTCTTCCCCTAAGACAAAGGAGGAGCTCAGTGGGCGCCATTTTGACACTGATGATGACGTTCTTGCTGCTGTGACCATTTTCTTTGACAAAAAAAGTATTGTGATTCAGGTGAAGTAAATCATTACAGATAGATCAGGTTTCAGACTGACACTGTAATGTAATATGGAGGGAGTGCCCTCTGTCATTTATCAGGCTCATATCTGCAGCATTTAACAGGAATATGGGTGTAACTGTTAATAATTAAGTGTGATACTGATGGATTATTGCATACCAGTAAAAGTTATTCAATAAGAGTTTATATAACTAATGTATGGTGAAACTTTTGACATGTTCAGTCCAGTCAGTTGGAAAAATACCAAAAGAAAACCTTGTGATGAATTTGACAGGCTGTGTGCACTCAATTTTACCCTTTTTTGACACTCAGCAGAAATTGAAATATTAAAATAAATCCTGACGGTCTTAAACTCCTAACAAGACAGCAGTGAAAATGTCCTGGATCACTGGTATTGTCAGCCGTGTCTCAGCCAATCAGGAGTGAAATGCCACCTGGTTTTCAGCTGTGACTGCACTTCTCATCGATCAGTGTCATTTTGAATGCGTGGAACGATCGTTTCCCCTCAGCTTGGTCCGAGTGGGTGAGATCCTGTCCACATCTTTTTTTAGCCTCTGTGTTACTGGGGTTCCCTCACTGTCTCCCAGTGTTTAGAGCTTTTGTCGCATTAAGATACAGGGACATTTTATGTGCTTCCAGCTTTCTCTCTGTCATGTACTGGAAATGGAATTAATTTGAGTTTTCAACTGTTGTTCATATAAAACAAGCAAACTGAAGATGCAACTTTGGTCCCTGAGCACGAGGAAATGCAAGTTCTCTTTATTTTGTGATGAATTGCAGGTTGATAACCTGACTTATGACCAGAGTAAGGTTTTTTGTTTTTAACTGGGTTGTGATACGTGAGAAACCTCCATAGTTGGTTGAATTTTGCAAAACGTGTTCAGCTTTAAAAGCACAGCAGTGGACTATTTTCAGGTGTAAATGAGCCAGAGTGAGGAAAAACACTGACTGAAAAACATCCAGAGTATAAACATGAGCCAAAAAAAGTGCAGTAGTCCTTTAACAGCTGAACAGGAGCTGAAAATGGAGTAGTGTTGAGTGGATTTTGAAGTCCTGCTGTGACGAGGATGTCAGTCTGTCGCCTCCTCTGAGAGACACTGACCTCCGCTGGCCTCCACCTTGCTGCAGGCTTAACACACACACACACACACACACACACACACACACACACACACACACAGTGGCTGTAGTTGTGTGTATTTCTGATGATGCGGTAGCTTTGATGAAGGTCTCTGGAGGGCGTTTAGTCGGCCATGTTGTACAATAAGGTGCTGGCTCCCTCTGTCCCTCTTCTCCCTCTTCATCATTTCTTTCTCTGTTCTTTCTCTTTATACTTCTTTCCTTCTCTCCCTCTTCCTCTTTCATCCTCTCCTCCTCCTCTGTCTCCCTCATCCTCAGCTTAACTTTCTCCTCCCAGCTTCTTCTTCCACTCGTCTCTCGTCCTTCTATCTGCGTCATTGTATCCCTCTTTTTCTCTATCCTCTTTTTTCTTTCCCTCTAGCCTCTCCTGTTTTCTTCCTTCATTTTACTTTCTACTCTCATCCTTCATCCTCTCCTCTTCCATCCTCTTCTCCTGTCTCACTCATCCTCTCCCTCCATCCTTCTCTTCCCTCATCATATCCCTCTTTTCCCATCCTTCCTTTTTCTCTCCCTCCAGCCTCTCCTACTTCTCTTCCTTCTCTCCTCCTCTTCCGTCTTCTTCCATCTTCCCCTCCTCTGTCTCCATCAGTCTTACCTCATCTCTCTCCCCCATCCCCCTCCTCCACCCGTCTCTCATGTCTCTTTTCATCCTTCTATCCCTCTCCATCCAGTCTTTTCCTCTCCCTCCAGTCTCATATTTCTCTCCCCTCTCCTTCCTCTCCTCCTCCTCCCTTCCTTCCTCCTCTCTGCCTTCATCCTGCCTTAATCCTCATCCCATGTCTCTCTCCCTCCGTCCTTTTTCTATTGCTCTCTTTATCCTCTTATCCTTCTCTTCCTCTCACCTTTCTCCTGTTATACTTTTCCACTCTTCTCCTTTCATCCCGCCATCCTCTCCACCCCATCATTATCTCCTCTCTCCATCCTCTTCTCCCCTGTGTCGTCACTTAGCCCTGCCAAAAATAAAAGCTGTGAGTGTGTGTGTATGTGTGTGGGATAGTGAGCACAATAAGCCACTAAAATTGCAGAGTGTGTGTTCAGTTATGTGTGTGTTTATAACATAATATGACAGCTAAGAAGTGATGCGTGTGTGTTGTAGAACTGACTCATTAATGCTGGCATTGTTGAAATGTCCCAACCCACGGTTGTAGTAGTTTTTTGAACTTGTAGTGAAGCTGAAGGTTTTGTCACTATCCCTGTCATAACATGTTACTTTAAAGGAATAATCCACCACATTTGTCCACTAAAGTGCTTGTTTTTGCCACTGACAGGCTCAGGTTGTTATTAGAAGAGTCTGGCATCATTATGAATAAGATTCCTCCAGAGACAGACCTTTTTATTAAAGGGTAAGATCCTTTTTGTTTAACCAGAAACCGCTGATTGATTGCTACCAGACTCCATTGACAAAAACAGTAATTTTACCTCCCAGAACACAGGAGCTGCTAATCTACTGCTGCCTCGATTGGTTTGTTTGTCTGAGTCATTATGTGACTTTGAGTACTGGAAGAAGTATTTAGTATTTTACATGCATAGAATATTATACCTAATTTTGCAGAATATTCTTTGCCAAATACAGAGTTTCATTTTAACCCCATCAGTGAATAAAAGGTTGAATCTCCACTGAATGAATCTGGTTGTTAGTTTGTGTGAGAAAAAAGCACCACCTGTAAAAACTTAACATCCACAATCAAAACCTAGACGACAGTAATTGGCATCATTTTCTTGCAGAAGTTAGTGTTTATTTATGTTTGTGTTAAAATATAATTTATCAGGCCTCATTATAATTCATCACATTCTGCAGCAGGACAGAGAGATTATCGGAGGGGGAAAAAACTTGGAATTAAAAAGGACAAAACATGAAGTGAACAAGTGTGTGTGTCTGTTTGTGAGTAAATAGAGCAGTAGCTAGGTAGCTGCAGCTTGACAGCTCTATTTATAATACTGGCCCATCTGTCTCTGCTACATTAGAAATTAGTCTGTGTGTGTGTGTGTGTGTGTGTGTGTGTCCGTCCTGTCGCATCCTGAAAGCTGGACATCTGTCCCACTGTTAACACACACACATATGTAAACACACATACACACAGAGCTCACAACAGCTCTGACTCTGAGTTTTATGGGGAGTTAACATGTTTTTAGTTTATTTAACACAGTATCAAGTAGATGCAGAATATTAATGTAAATTAATCTTAACAGTGATGTCAGAGTGGGGTTCACAGGTAAACAGCAGGTCGTCACTGTCACAGGTATCTCTGATCCAGTCTGTGGGAAATGTATTTTATTTTTGAATCTTTTATCTTAGATATCTTAGATGCTGAGATTATCAGTACCATAACATGGTTTTAGCAAATGGACCTAAAAGGAAGAGAAGGGTGGTTTTATGGTATTATATATTTGAAATGTTGTGACATGTTTTATCTTTATCAAAAAACTGCAGCTCCAGTTATTTGGATATTGCTCCTGGCTGTGTAGTGATTTCTGTTAATTGTTCAGTCCTGTTTTAAACGCATGAAAGGTTAAGCTGCTTTGTAAAGCTGCTTTTGATTATAACCACACTTAATGCTGTGTTTCACAGTAATTACATTATTATTCATGATGAAACAACCACAGAAAGTGTGACAGCGCTAGCAAGGCGGCAACACAGGTGTTTTTATATGTCAATAATACCAATAAATCAGTTAGTGGCAGACACCGAAGAGACAAGGAGAGGGAGATGTGAAAGACAGAGGAGGCAGATAGAAGATGGACGAGCACAGAGGGAGGTGAATGGGGAGGAGGAGGAGGTGATTGTTCCTATGTTAATGAAGCGTTTAGCTGTTCACCTCCTCCTCCTCCTCCTCCTCCTCCTCCTCCTCCCTGCTGCAGGAGCCTGCAGACTCTCCTCTCCCTGTCATTTTCCCCGGTGATAAACCACAGACATGGGAAAAAAATGCTGCTCAGATTCAGGTAGACAAGATGTAAATGAGACATTTACACAGCAGAAACAGAAAAAAGATGTAAGAAACATCTTTACCCCATATCAACCACAGAGCAGTCTGCCTTCTCACCTTTCTTTTTCCTTCTCCTTCTTCTGTCTTTTCTGTGATACTGGTTTCCTCTGCCTGCTCACAGTGTAGGCCCTGATAAGAAAATGCTCTTTCTTCTCTATTCTTAAAAAATATCTTTAAATAGCAGTTTGAAGGAAGAAAAAACATTTGTGTCATTTTTACTATTGAAATGACTTGTTGATTACTTGTAGTATTTTTCATTTTAGAAATTTAAGTCAAGTCAAATTTTTTAAATCCTACAATTCCCACAATGCAACCTGATAGCTTTACTTTTCTAGACCCTCCCTGCCTGGTGCACACCCATGTCTTTTATACCCCACTATAACCCAGTTTGCGACACAGGCTTTCTGTGGAGCCAAGATAACCCTGACTGACATGACTCTGATTATTTTTGACAAAGCTCCTCCAGAGCCACAGAAGACATTAGACAACTGTTTTCACAGGCTGTCTGGTAATCCCTGCGACTGGTAAACTGATCTTGATGTTTACATTTTAGGGGAATTTCCCTTTCAGTTGCTGTCCTGATTTCCATCCTGGTCTCAGACCTCCCCAGGCGGTCCCGTAATGTCTCTGATTTGTCGAGAACCAGACACACACTCTTCATTTAGTGCGGACGCAAAGAGAAACTGGACATTTGATGAAACTGTGATTTAACAGTGGAGATCTCAGTGTTAACACACTCTGCTGTCCGGCTGTAAAGATCTCAGACTGAGTGCAGGCTGCAGCTGTGGGCCTGTTGTCTGCCGGGACTGTGTGTGTGTGTGTGTGTGTGTGTGTGTGTGTGTGGGTATGGATCTCATTACCCAAGGTGCCCAGATATTAAATCATACTCGCGCACACACACACTCTCCGCGCAGCCTTTGTATTGATTTATATTGACTCGTGGTTGTGTGGAGGGCCGGTCATTAAATTAACACACCAGCGGAGAAACTGATGACTCCACCAGACCACAAACCTCAGCTGTGTGTGTGTGTGTGTGTGTGTGTGTGTGTGTGTGTGTGTGTGTGTGTGTGTGTGTGTGTGTGTGTGTGTGTGTGCGCTGAAAGAAAAAAAAAAAAAAACGATAAAGAAAGTGCTCACCTTAGGTCATTAGTTCCATGCACATAAAGCTGTGGTCTTTCTCCGACACACACACACACACACACACACACACACACAGACAGGCAGACACACACACAGACAGACACACACTCTCTCTGGAGGAGAGTATCGGCAGCAGAATGACTTCCAGACCAGAAAGCTCAGCTCCTTTCTCAGCCTGAGGATTGTGGGAAAAGCTGCGTTCGGGTTCCTGTGGGAAAACGAAGCGCTTTTACCTGCACATTCATCTTCCTTACAGGAGTCAGCGCATGTTCGCATGTCATGTCCCATGTATAATGAGCGGGATAAGACCTGACTGTCCTGGATTTGAGAAACTGGAACATGCAGGCTGGGATCTGCTGATACGAAGCAGATCCTGTTTATTGTTGGGTTGAACCAACACTGATCTGTGTGTGTACGTTTTTTTGGATGGGTTAAGGATTAACAAAATAACACATTGGTAACAAACATCATTTTTGCCAAAATCCAAAATATATTCATTCAAAAATCAGGTTTAAAATTTACTTTAGATTTATGTTGTAAAGGAGAGGGTGCATTTGTCGGGGACTATTTTCAGTGGATGAATCCACATTTGGTGCTGTAGTGAGTATTTGTGGCAGCAGCACAATGTGTGTGGGACTGAGTCAAAATAATCTACAGTGTGTGTGTGTTCCATGGTGATGAAGGAACATGTCACCCAGAGCCACAGTGTGACTCATTTATGTGTTTTAAATAGTTTTAGGGCAAGAATGGAGCTGTGTGGCTCAGGGGAATAAGATGAACCAGGCTCAGATACACACACAGTTCTTGTTATTAGTCTGCAGTCATTCCTTTTGGAATCATTTATAGATTTATCCTTTCATCCATTATTGAAGCTCAATGCTGCAGACACATTTTGGTCAGTACCTAACGTGCTGTGGTCTGATACCCCACCCTGAATCACTCAATAGAAAATAAAGTACAAAGCATCGAAGACTTACCACAGTGTGGACTAACAAAAAAGGAAAGGCAGACAAAACACAGTGGCAGGTTAGTGTGTGATGTAGTGAGTAAAACACTGCTGACTTGCAGTTTAAAGATGATAACTCTTAGATCTTGTTGGAGCAGTTTCTTGTCCCAGTGTGGAGGTAGACAGTGTGTGGGTGTTCTGAAAATAACTGTTCACAATGCCACCGTGTAGACAGTGTTGACGTGTTCAGCTGCTTTATCTTTAATCTGATTATCTCAGCACTGTCATGTCAACACCTTAACGTCATTATCTTAATGGGAATAACGTGTTTAGCATCGAACATTTGTGCTCAGTTTGTCCATTCATAAGGACAAATAAACGCCTCATTCAGACGTGTCATTATGAAACTGCTCAGGTCAAGAGTCAGCGACACGATAACACAGATGTCAGTTTGACAAAAACAGCACAGAGCTGCTTTCAGTTTTCATATCTCTTCGAATGAATCCCTGAACAACAGGAGGGATTATTAAACTTTTGTGTGTTTGGATCTCTTCCCCGGGGCACTAACTGTGTTTGCCGTAATAACAACAATCAGCCTCTGTATGTCTTCAACAATGTGGGATTTTTTTTTAGAAACAACATGTACTTTTTTGCATCTTTGTTCCATTATTGAACACAGAAACTCAGAAACTGGTATTGATGTAAGATGTAGAATAATAAGATTCAGAAATATAAATTTAATAGTCAGAATTAATACTCAATCACAGTGCTTGTTAAAATTGACTTTTATCTCACTTGTACATAATTACCATCATCCACAGTATAACCGTGTATATATAAGGTCTTGATAAGCAATCAGAGTGGCTCACTGATGTGAACAGTGAAGCTCAGAGGAATAAGAAATGTCAGGCTTTGATAAACACTTGTCAACCAATCATCTTGGGTCTTTTGGAAATCATAGCAGCCACCTTTTGCTATAAGGTCTGATTAGACAATTCCATACCTCATTTAAATTTGGCAGCCAACCCGATCAAAGTAGTCCCTGTGTGCAGTGATACACCGCTCCTGTGTGCAGTGATACACCGCTCCTGTGTGCAGTGATACACCGCTCCTGGCGCTCCTGCCACTCTCTGGAAGTCCCGTTCTGCAAGTGCATCAAGCACCATCTGCTGGATCTCCTCCACTGTGTCAAAACAGCGACTGTTCAGCTTGAATTTCATTTTATGGAGGAGGAAGAAGTCGCAGGGAGTCAAATGTGGCGAGTGAGGAGGAGTGACTACTGTGGTGGTGCAGCCAAAAGACAAGCACCTATCACTACACACCACAGTTCATGGAACCTGGCAACAAGTTTTCTCGCACCTGCTGCATGTGCATTATAACTGTTGCAGCCCTGGATAGATTTAGGGTTGATAAAGGATGAAAATGACCCATAAAACAGGCCTGAAAGATAATGACTTGCACCATTTATCAATGTCAGTGTTGACTTTTAAAAGAAATAACACAGACTTTGTTAGTTTGTGTTTGTTCTGTGCTGGTATTATGTTATTGGTGAGGATCATTTTCAGGTTAAACCATTGTAGTGAGGACATTTCTGCACTTCAGAGGACTGATAAGGCATTTAGTTGTGATGGTTAAAGTTCTAAAGGTTTGGGGCAAGAGAAGCTTTATGTCAATGAGGGATTTTCACAAATACAGAGAGAGAAACATGTCTGTCAGTGTGTATTTGTGTGCATGTGTGTGTGTGTCCCTGACTGGTAGAATAAGAGTTAAAAATAGCCGATGATTGACTTTCACTTATTGAACTGGCTTCCTGTCCCCTCCCACAGCAGATGGTTGTCACGGCGATAAAATAACTGGCGGTTGGCCAATGAGCGGAGAGACAGACAGGTAGAGGGAGAGAGAGAGTGATAGAGTAACTGTGAGTGTGTGTGTGTGTGTGTCAGGATATTAGATCATATCACAGCAGGAGGAGTCTTATCAGATCCCAACATGCAAACATGAGCTCCACTGTTAACTTCCTTCCCCTCAGGTCTGCTAAATATATGAGTGTGTGTGTGACATCCTGTTGAGAATCAAATGTCCTCAGAAGGACAGAGAGATGTACAGGGTGGTGGCATTTTGTGGGAGGGCGTTGGAGAGGTCATTCAAAGGTCAGAGGTGAAAGCTGCCCGTGTTGAGTAACAGTTACCTCATCAGCCGGTTCAGGAAATAGGCATCAATTGGTAAATAGTGTTAAATAATTGGACATAAGCATGAATGGGTTGTTTACTGATTGTTATCAGCTGATTTTTATAGACCGACTTCTGCCAGCTCGAAGCTTTGAAGATAGAAAGAACATTACTTCCTTAATGTGATGTATTTCCCATTGAAGCAGGTCACTGTGGGGTCAGAGTTTTAAACAATGAGCTGTTAGTTACAGAGAGAAAGGCAGCGTGAGCTGATAGAACAGGTAGAAATCAGAGTTTATAGTCACACCCACTGACAATGAGAGGTTTTCTGGGAAGTTCAGGAGCTGACTTTATGATAATTCTTACAATAATTAACTAAGATTTCCTCTTCTAATGCTCACAATAGTTGAGTAGATTAGATTGGAGTTGTTTGTCAGACTCACACAAGCCAGCTCTGTTCTCTTAAGACACATTCAAGTACAGTAGAATATTACAGCTGCATTCAGTGACACGGGTTCGTAAAAATCTTACCCTGACACAAACACATCTAAACCTTATTTCTGTTCTTCCGCTCATTCCATTGACATTCCACTTCAGGACTCGGCTTCTTGTCGGATACGTCTGGGGTTTGTTGCTGACGTCTCAATGTTCAGTTTGCTGTTAAACAAGAAACTGGGATGTTTCATTGTCAAGTGAAGGTGAAGAGGCAGATCAGGAACAACCAGAGTCTGCAGAGGAGTTCACATGGTTTTGACTCAGAGTCTGAGGCTGCAGATGAGTTTGAACATTTGAACAAGGCGTCGCTTTTCCATGTAATTTATCTGATATCAGTGTGTGTCATCAGGCTGAAGGTCAAAGCTGTGGAGATGCAAGTCAGTCCTCACAAATATAGTAATCTAAAGGTGTTTAAGGTACAGCAACACAACACGGTTCACGCTCCACACCCACTCTGTTTTCTGTGCTTATATATTCTGCTGACTCTGAGGCACACACACGTGCACATACCCACATGCATGCATGCATGCACACAAACACACATGCACACACACACACACACACACACACACACAAACTGGGTGGTGTTGGTTGCTGATTAGACTAAGGTCATTTAGCAAAAAAAGAAAAACGCTGCTTTCCTCAGATTTCTCTTAATTTAAGAGTTAAGCTGGAGTGTTTGTCGAACACCTGAGTCAACACATAAACACAACCGCACACTCACACACACACACACACACACACACACACACACACACACACACACACACACACTATGTTCAAAAACACACATAAAGACACACAGAGATAAATACACAGATACACACTCTCCCACACTTGCTCACACTTGACACGATTTACTTGAATCCATTAAAGCTGTATTTACATAATACTGTCTCTGCTTAACTGCCTCTGCAGGGACAACACACACACACACACACACACACACACACACACACACACACACACACAGACAGGCATGTATACTGCAGTGTGGATGACCTTGTAGCAGCGACAGAGCAGAACTACAGCCTGTATGGATAGTTTGTGAGTGTGAGTGTGAGTGTGTATGCTTTGTGTTCATCCCTGCAGCCAGAACACACATTATAGCTCTAATTAAGACACTCTGTCTCCATATGTGCTGGTCTGAGATCAGCTGTCAGGTGCCAGCTGGCTGGGATATTTACGACCAGAGCCTCTAACAAATGCTGCTCTCAGACCTGCTGAAGACTGAAAACTAAATAAATTCAATAAATTGTTGATTTATTGTTTATCTGTTGTTGTTGAACCAAACTGAAATCTTGATGTTTTTGATGACCTCTCTGACTTTTCATGTAGCGCCAGCATTGGGTTGAAATTTACCCTTATGTACAAGAAACTGCAAATATAAAAAAACACATTGTTTTTTTCAGCTTTATTGATTATTTCTGGAGAACATGTTGTTGAAGCAAACCACTGCTCTGTGTTGGACCCGATTCCAGAGGCATGTTTGCCATTTTATTTGCGAGACCTGCCAAAAAGAATTAAGTTAAAATTTATTTTAATTTATTTTAATATTTACACCTGTGTGCTCAGACGCAAAATAATGATCAAATGTGGAAAACAGATTAAAGTAATGACTGTAAAGGTGTAGGCTGAAGTGTAGAGCGCTTATTACGCCTACCTGTCTCAGAATATTACATTTACAAAATTTATTAGTGAGCTTCAAATGGTTACAAACATCCAACTACAGTTTGTACATCACCTTTCAACAACCAGACAGTTCACAGTGATTTACATAAGACATGAAAAGGAATGAAAATAAGATGTAAAACAAACACAAGCCAATATAAAACTACACACACAGTAGCATTTAAAAAGAACAGAATGAAGTATTAAGCTAAAATGGAAAACAGCAAGATGAAAGAAAAATTACAGAGCAGTGATGATAAGTGGTTTGGAAATTGTCAAGAGATCAATGGGATGTAAAGACTGGTGCATTAAAAGATGAATGAAATGGGTTTATTTTAATAAGTGCAATGGCGGCTGGTTTGCTTCTTCCATCCTTACCTCCTCCTGTGAACTACTTTGTCTATTTTCCCTCTTTTTCTTTAGCATTGGTGGATAATTATAAGGATGTTATTTAGAGCTGTTTCAACATGTGTTCTCTACTTTACAGTGATTCTCATGTCGATATGTTGCTGCCTCTCTTCTTCCTCGTCTACTTAAAAAAGTTAAAAAAATAACTCTTGCTTTTGTCTGTGACCTGCAAAATAAACTGATGAACCCTAATGCACCATTAACATCTTTAAACAATCCTTCCATAGGTTGCAGATGCATAGGAAACCAGAGATGATCATGAATGTGATGAGAAAAAGCTCAAAGAGAAATAGAAAGTCCTGAGAAACCTGTTGTTTTTCTGGAATTTATGGCATGAAAGTTGTGCAGCTTCCAGCCTCAGTCAGTATGTGGTCACAGAAAACCACATTAGATAAAACTTATTACACTGCTCCTGTTTGCCCATCTGTTTTGATTCAGCGCGTAAATGCACTTTTTTCTTTAACGCTGCTTCAATTCCAGTTGAAGTCTGTCAGAGCTGTTACTGAAGTTGTGTGTTGTTTGTGTTTGCAGGTCTGACCACAGAAGGCCTGTATCGCGTCAGTGGGAACAAGACTGACCAGGACAACATCCAGAAACAGTTTGATCAAGGTAAAACGCTCAGACACACACCTGCACGGGCAGCAGAACCTCATAAATACATATTCAGCTACCTAGACACCTGAAGAAAGAACATGTGTAACTGGAGTTTCAAAGCACAGATGCCAACAGCTCTCATTATTTTCACAGATCGTGATTCTAAATTATTTTCCCATGAACTTAAGTCGTGCTGTTTAAGAACTCAGGAGTTCCTTGGAAAACATGTTACCAATTCGAGCGGCGTTTGTGTGATGTGTGCAATAAATTCAACCCACAGAGAAAACTCTGAGCTGACTGATTCCAAATCTGACCACGCAGCAGAAGTGCTTAAAGAGAAACACATGCCCCCGTGGAGCAGAGTCCAACCTGCTCATGATGGTTGGTCAGCTGCCAAACCGGCTGTTAGAATAAATAAAGTCACCACAGGCAGAAATCACCAGCACACGGTCAGCAGCGTCAGTGATTCTGCAGCCGGGGCGATGAAATACAGAGACTGTACTGAGATGAGGTGGTTTGTTTTCTTAACAGCCTCACATTGATTATTGATTGCATTCCCTCCCTGTCGATTTGTATGCAGAGACTTGTCTTCAGTTGAAATGATATCAGTGAAAACAGTTAAAGGCTCATTTATGTTCAATGTTGGATTCGTATAATGATATTGTATCAACAACACTACCTCTGCTGTTGCGTCTTTCTGAAGTGGTACATTATTACGACCTCCTCCACCATCGCCATGTTTGTCGTCAGAAACGTTTGACTCTGAGCTGCCCTCTACTGGGCGTGTTGCTCAACATCCACGGCAACGTGAAGGACTGTTTTTGTCTGTAAAGGGAGTGTAACATAAAAACGCCTTAACATAGAAACACCTGCAGCATCTTCTGTGGATCTATGGATGTAGACAACTAAATGTATCTATGGCTTTACTGACCTTTAAATAAATGTCTAATAAGTCTACGCAGTAAACACACTCAAATACCACTGTAGCTGTCAAACAGTGATTCAGAGCCCTGAGTGCTGCTGTGCTTCAGGTTGACTCTGTGCGAGCTTGTGTAAGACCTGCTGTTCTTACACATCCTGAGTAAACTCAGAGTTATTCCCCGGAGGGCCCCGCCCCCCCTCCGACTTGCCGTAGGTGACTTTGTCAGGTCATATATTCCTGTTCAGACTGTGCACATGCCTCCTGCTGTGGTTCTTCTCGCTGCAGCTCAGTGATATCTGTCTGCCTCTGTGGAGAAATGCACCATTAGAGCCAATTAGCTCCTCTGTCAATAAGAGGGGCCAGAGGGCCACTGGCTACTTCCACAATATAAGCTGAGTATATTTTTATGGAAATAGACAGAGATTTAAATGAAATTGCTCGGGGAGCAGCTTAGTTCTGATGGGTTTCTTCTGGGATTCAGAGGTCACTGTGGCTCTGCTTCATTAACAGTCTGGGCTGAAGCAGCGTTTGTTGGTTGTTTATTAATAACCTTTATTAAACAACAGTTCCGCCTCTTTTTTCCTCTTCTTCTTCCCCTTCCTTACTCCTCCTCACCTTTCCTTTAAAACCTCCTTTCTTTCGTCGTCTCGTCTGTCCCTTCCCTCGTTTTCTGTCCTCTTTTTTTATAGCATTTCCTGTTGTTTTTATCTCTCTGCTCGCTGCCTCCCCTCCTATCTCTTTACTTCCTTGAGAGTATTTCTGGTGGACTCAGTGTGTGTGTGTGTGTGCGTGTGTGTTGGCAGTCGTTCAGATTCAGTGTGACAGCTGTCGTGTTACCTCAGGGCTCTGTCCTCTTTCTCTCTCTCCTTTCTCCTCCCTCTTTCTCCTCCTTCCTGTCGTCATTTGGCCATTACAGTGTGTCAAAACAGGAAGTGATAAATATTTCTTTTTCATCCTCTATCTCTGGTAGCTTTCGTTTTATAAGCCATCATTATACAGCGTTTTTATTTGGGGTTTATTAGAAAGCTGACACCACTTTGATGTGTGAGTAAAGATCTCCAGCTCCAGACTGAAGAGATGACCCCAACTGCTGTTTTTCTGTCTGGATGAATAAAGCCATAACTCTCGTTAACAAAACGGTAATAAAAACTTGAGCTGAAGTGATGGAGCTGGAGCCTCCCTCCTCTCCCCGACAGGAAAAACAGAGCAGAAAAATGGTTGTTTGAACTGGGCGTGTATTCTGTTCCAGCCCTGCTGCTCCATCAGAGAAACACTCAGGCCTCTGTGCCCCCAGACAGACTGATGATAACCTCTGTTAGCTGTGATCAGAGAGGAGCTCTGTTCCTCCTGCTCAGACACAAAGCTCAGCTGTGAGCCTCGCTGCTGCAACACAGCTACTCACAAGCTCTTTGATATCCTCTCAAATTGAAGCATTGACCCAGCAAAAAACCTTGTTTGGCTCAAATCTGGATGGATCAACATGGGTTATCGGACCCAGATCTGAGGCGCCGCTCCTCACTTGGGGCTTATTGTGGATGAATGAGGGCTTGGCTTCAGAGACAGTTTATACTTTCCACATCTGCGTATGGCTGTGGACGCCCAGATCACGTCCCCATTTTCATCTGCTCCTGAGAAGATGCTGCTGTACTTTATGCTGTACATATTCCTCTTCCCATCGCACCTGAGGACAGATACTGTGAGCTGTTAGCTGTCCAGTATTCCCTCTGTTTTAGCTCTGTTTTTGGTCACCGCCTCCTCAGGGAAATGTCTGGCTCTTCAGCCGCTGAATGCTCCTCTGTGTTCACCAGCCAGCCTCTAACTGTGTCTGTCTGCTGTTTGCTGCTGTGTACAGTAGCTTTTTCACAGCTGAAAACAACACTATGAGACTGAACCAGAACAGTAATGTTGTGGTCCAGACAGATGAACAATGGGCATTTTTTCCTGTCCTTGCTGTTTGTCTTTCATGGAATGTAAAATACAGTTTGCTGTAGTTACAGATCTGCAAAGAATTATGTCAAAGATAAGAATTATGTACTAATTATAGGGACAATAGCAATTTCCTTGAAAGAAAAGCTACACTTTTCCTGGCAGAGAGAATAACACATAGAGCAAACGACAGTTAGCAGTGTTTGTGTGCGCTGTTACAGAAGAAGTTTGATCCTGTTATCGAGCAGCTGTTCCTGGGTGGAGCTGTTTTCCCGTTTGCTCTGTTTGAGATGCAGACGATGAAACAAGCAGCGTAATAAAGATGAAGCCGCCATCAAACGGCAGATAACAAACATGAAAAGTGACTGAAAGATTTTAGGTTCAGCTTCAAAAACCGAGTGTCTGTGTTGACTCTCTTTTTCCTTTTTTTTTCCTTCTTTTTCTAATAGATCACAGTATTGACTTTGTGGCGATGGACGTGGCGGTGAATGCTGCTGCCGGGGCGCTGAAGGCTTTCTTTGCTGACCTGCCCGACCCGCTGATCCCCTACAGCCTGCACCCAGAGCTGGTGGAGGCCGCAAGTAAGAAGAAACACACACACACACACACACTTTGACACACTATGTTAATGTCCTGGAAAATAGCTGAGCTATGAATTACTAATTACTACTAAAATCTTCTGATACCAGGCTCAACAGAAAAGGTCAGGACTTTGATGAGAACACATGAAATTACACTCTACAAGGAGAAACTTATTTTCAAGTTCATTGGACCTTTGAAGTCAAAGGAATAGTTCAACACTTTGAGAAACACAGTCCTTCCTAAGTATGTAGCTATAGCCAGCAGCTGGTTAGCTTAGCTTAGCATAAAGACTGGAAACTGGGGGAAACAGCTAGCCTGGCTCTAAAGCTTAATAATGAACACATTATATCTCAGGATTATGTGTCTGTTTTTGGCTGGGAGCAGTGAGCAAAATGTTGAACTATCCTTTCACTAAAAGTGTAGAGACAAACACAAAAGGTGTACACAACAGTCACACAAAGACAAAGACAGACTATATGCTAACACTGCTGCAGAAATCTAGTTAAGTTTACACACAGCTTTCTGTCACATCATGCACTCATAAGAGGCTTTTTTCAGCCCCAGGATACTGTCAGACATCTTCACTCTGCTTTCCCACTGTGTGTGTGTGTGTGTGTGTGTTGTACATTAGTGATACTGAATGCTGAAACCACCAGGCTGGTGACAGCAGATTAATGAGCCAAAAATACACTGGGAAGACATTGAGAAGTGTAAAAAGACATCATACTGTACACGCCCACACACACTTTAATAAGTTCTTAGAGAGGGAGACAGAGAGAGGGAGGTGGTGCTGGTTCTTCTTCACTGGAAAATAAATCAAATATAACAGGAGCTCCTCTTCTTCCTCTCTCTTGTTTTCACCACCTACTTTTTAAAATCTTGCTTTCACCTTCATTTTCTCCTCCTCCTCCTCCTCCTCTTTCCCTCTCTCTCCTGTGGTCTCCCTCCAGTCACCACCGGACTACACTCTGTTTACTGTTTGACCTTAGACAGTCTCTTTCTTGCATCAGTGAACCTTGGTAGGAAACTTCTGGCCACAGCCAAATTAAAATATGCAGATTTGACCTGTTTGCTGCTTTGTCACAGTAACAGTCTCAGGCTCAGGCTGCGATGTGTCGTGCTAATGAAGAAAAGGCAAGATGTTATACTGGTTTACATGTACCTCAGGAGCTGTAACAAACACACCAGACTCTTCAGGTCTTCACTGGTCCACTAGTTTATCTCTTGTTAATCAAGACCTGTCCTGGGACCCAGATCCAGTCTGGGAGGGTCCTCTTCTGTTGCTGCAGGTCTCAGATCTGCGTGTTAGGATGTGTTGACTCTGTCAGCTCTGATCATGTGAAGTGTTATCACAGGAGAAACATGTATTTCTGTGGGTGAGACAGAGTGTGAAGCATTAACAGGTTTTTTGCAGTGTTTTACATTGAATGCCTGGAACAAAGACCACCTGCCAACACTGTAAAATATTAATACACTTTAATGAAGCCAAACATAAACAAAAAGCTGTAGTAGCTGGCACTGTTTCACATATTAAAGTCCATGTATTTAATGAGTGTGACTGTTGTTTAGGCCTTCACCTCACAAAGTAAATTGATGGTGAGGTGACATACATCAGTGTCCTGGGGGGAAACCCGGTGACGTGTAGGAAACATGACATGAATTGCTGCTTTTTTCAGCCACGGCTGCTCATAATGCTCATATGAAATATTCATAAATCATTCTACCAGACTCCCAGTACCTGAACTGAGCCCAGTACTAAATGTTCAACGGTTAAGGTGATGTCCTTATGGTCAGTTTCTGTATATGAAAGACCAGAGAGACCTCAGTGGAATGATAAGGGGGATTTGGATCCAACCAGGCCTCCTGGGTGTTTCTTGGTCCTTTGTTGTGTTTTTAAGCTGATTCCAGATTAATTTTACTGGACTCGTTAACGTCGTTAACATCTTTGTTGAGCTGCATTTTACATTCATTCCTTCATTTACGTGTCCACTTGGTGGGAAGTTTCTAGTCAGCGTGTTTTGTGCTGATGCTTCTTCTCCTGGCAGGGATCATCAAAGATGAAGCTAAACTCATCCTTTGTAGTTTAATCACCTTATTGAACGTGCTGCATTGTGGGTACACAGTGTGGACGGCAGTGTTTGCCCATCAGGCTGATATACTTTCAATAAAAGGGGATTAAAGTGTTATATAGGTCCTGTGGTAAACTGTTTCTCCTTGTGATATTTCTCGGTAATGTGTAGATGTGGCAGAGTGGATTAATGACCTCTGACCTCTACCAGCCATTAGAGAGTCAAAGTCTCCCGTCGGCTCCTCGTTAAGATGATTGATGGCGTTCCAGGATGAATAAATCTGAGTGTTGTTACGTCTGCGGCCGTGAATTTGAGTCTAAAAATGTAAACGGCTTCCCGCTGGTCCTGGAATGACTGGAATATCCTGGAGAATATTCAAGACAGGGAAGGAAGGTCGGGTTTGTGTTGAAGCAGCTTTGTTGTGACAATTCAAAGGTAGAAGCTCTTATTTCACATCTGCTCTTTAAATATTTAATAAGTGAGTGGGGTGTTTCTGCTCCAGTGAGCCATCGCCGCTGGGAAAATGACGGATTCTTTGGAGAGGATGAGGAGTATCGAGGAACTTCATAGAACGTTTGCTTTTCAGGAATACAGCAGGATGTGTTTTTAGCGTGTGTGTTTGTTTTTTGCTGTCTCTCCATATTTTCATTTCTTTTATATCAGCTTATCTACATCTTGGCAGACGCTTTGTTTTCACATAAAATCTTCAGAATTTTCTGTTTTTTTTTATAGTTCACTGGATATTATTATGCTATATTCTCATTTCTCCCCAGTATCAGTTACTTTTTTCCCTAGTAAAGAACTAGACAGAGACCTGACTATGACTGACTGTATATTACCCCAAGCAGAAGTTCAATAGAAGATCCTTGTGTTTTATTTTGAGGCTGTTTAGGCCTGTGGCTTAATAATAATGACAGTTGAGCCTTTAATCAGCTGTTTCATGCTGATGTGACTTTATTAAATCTGTACAATAAAATACAAATGTGTTTATTTTCTTAGTCTGCAGAAACTGACCTGTTTTGTTTTTAACCAGAGTAGATGGTTGCATTGTTTCTGCCCACAAGGCTCAGTGCTGATATATGTGTGTTTGTATGTCATTATATGTGTTTGTGTGTGTGTGTGTGTGTGTGTGTGTGTGTGCAGAGCGTGGGAGCTGCTCTTGGCAGCATCACAGCCTTTTGTTTTCCAGAGAGTATAATTTCCGTTCCCAAGAGAGAGTGTGTGTAAAATGTAAAACGCCTTCTGTCTTCTCTCCCTGTGTGTGTGTGTGTGTGTGTGTGTGTGTGTGTGTGTGTGTGTGTGTGTGTGTGTGTGTGTGTGTGTCAGAAATCGTGGACTACATGGAGCGTCTGCAGGTCTTGAGAGAAATCGTGAAGAAGTTTCCCCCTGTCAACTACCAGGTCTTCAAATACATCATCACACACCTCAACAGGTAAGACACACACACACACATACTCAGATACATGTTCCAGACACACACTCCGAGCTAAGACACACATGTGCACGCAGAGATGAACACACCCACCCACACAAAGCTCACACACACACACACACACACACACTTTGCCTGTACACAGGATACACATGTTGTTTATCCGTGTTATGTGTGTGTTGGAGTTAAATCCTCTGTGAGGCTCCAGCAGCAGCGAAACGCCTCAGCGCTCAAATGCACGTACACCTGTGGTGACAGCGAACACATCGCAGCAGGCAGCTTCATTTAGACTTAAGAACTGTCGTCTGACGCATCGCAGGACGCAAATGATTTAACATCAAGCCGTCACACTCTGACTGCACCTTTATCTTTCTTTGTGAAGCTGCAGTTGGAAAGTAACTAAGTACATTTACTCAAGTACTGTACACTGTTTTAAAATACTCTGCTTTTCCAGTTTTTTGCTGCCTTACATGGAAATATTTAACTTTTTCCTCCCTTCATCCTGCTCAACAAATTAGCTGACAGGCTGGACAATGTAACGGCATTAAATGACAGCTGTCATTAGTTTAATAAATGTTATGGAAAATTTAATTAATCTCTGCGCTAACCACGATGTCACGCTTCATCAGTTAATGATTAAATCACTCAGCTGCCGGATGTTTCTGATGCTCCAGTAACAAAAAATCTGTTTCCTTCGTCTTCATGACAGGAGGAATGATGTTTCCTTACGGCCACGTATAGACCAGTGATTTTAGCTTTAGTGTTCATGTCAGTAATAAATAAAGTTTAAGGCGGGTTAATCAAACCAGATTAATGAGCCTTACATCATATTTTTAGATTTATTGATACGGCGCATTCTGACATTTAATGTCTCCGACTTTCACCAAAATCACATCGTAATGGTTTCATCTCATCATGTTATTGCTTTACAAGTGTCAGTGTCCTGCTTGATTAAAATGATTCTCAGCAACCTGTGGCTAAAGCAGCAAGTAACTCAGTATGTGCTCATATCAGAAAACATCATACCATATCAATAAATACCAGTAAGTCTGAATTAGTGGATTTTTCCCAAACCCCATCTTTAACATCCAACATCAAACATAATCAGGTTAAAGCATGTAAGAGTCTTAAAAGGACTGAATTAAGTTAGGAGCTATTAAAGTCTGAAGTTTCATGTACAGTTTAGAATATTCTCTGTATTGGATTGTGACTGTCAGGAGACTTGGTACAGCTATATGTTTCACTCAGCACCATCAGACCAATCACTGCTGCAAAGTGTTGATTTTAGCAAAGACTCAGGGACTTAGAGTCACGACAAAGGTAATTAATGAATCTCTGTGTGGTGTTGCAAACCTTTTAAATAACATGTTTCAGCATTTTAGCTGTGATGGACTTTGGAGAAATATTAGGAGAGAGAAGGTGAACGGGTTATTTTGAACTCCAGACATTTCGGTGACTGAAACCACCTGTGTGTTGTGCAGCAGTTGTTACTGATTATTGTCATTTTATTGATGGGTTTGTCCGTGTCCTCCTGCAGGGTGAGCCAGCACAGCAAGACCACGCTCATGACGGCCGACAACCTGTCCATCTGCTTCTGGCCCACGCTGATGCGGCCCGACTTCGAGAACAAGGACACGCTGTCCACCACCAAGCTGAACCAGGCCGTCATCGAGTCCTTCATCGTGCAGAGCGACTACTTCTTCCACGGCGGCGAGGTGGCCGAGAGCTCCAGCAGCGAGGGCACGCCGCCGCCACACTGCCACAACATGGTGGAGGCCCTGCTGCCGCTGCAGCTGCCCCCGCCCCTGCAGCCGCAGCAGATCCAACACACCCTGCCCCCCGACCCGCTCATTTAAGAGCCAGGCGAGCATGCTGGGAAATTAAGGTCGGGGGTTATTTGTCTGTGCTGCCAGCCGCTTTTGACCAACAACCACCTGTAGGTCGTCTTCTGCTCTGCAAAACGCTGGTCGGCCGTTAAAATTTAAGAAAACACAAACCTGGTTGGTGAGTTTTAGGGATTCAGCAGCTGCTGTTTGTCATCGACTTTAAGGTGAATGAGCTTTGGGGTTTAGAGACACGTCGACCATTTGTTGGATCAAACCTAATCTGTGAGATCTGCTCATGCTGCGAGGTAAATCCTGGATTAGAGAATTACAATCGGACGTCACCTTTTGGAACTAATATTCGGATCTGACCGCCCCCTTTTTACGATACAGAGACTGAACATGAACCGATGAATGAACTGATTTGATTTGGCACATAGAGACAACACTAATCGTCTAGCAGGGTTGGACTGGGACACATTTGGGGCAAATAAAGATTCCCCTCCTACCTTACCCTGATGAAATAGCACACCGGGGTCTTAAGCCCCTGCTCCGTTTCCCTGCTCCGACACAAGAGAAAAGGGAAGTTAAAACTCACAGAGTCCCCGCGACTGCAACTTGAATCTGAAACACCTGGTTCTGACTGACTGGTCGACTCATTAGCTGTTTGACTGACTGGTTACCCGACTCATTCGCAGGCTGTTTGTGGGCTGAAAGTGTTTCACGGAGTCTTCCCGCAGATCTCCACATTTCAGCACAGGAAAATATTTCTTCTTCTTTTGTTTCCCTTTGACCCAGAATCAGTCAGTGAGCTGAGGCGAGGGGTCCAACAGTGGATCTGTGAACTCGCTGACACGTTTGGCGTGGATGAATTTTTTTGTTCTGGGGAGGTGGAGGTTTTAAGTACTAAAAGATAGAATGAATTGACCTTTAACCCACTACATGAACTTTGACCTCCTTAAAGGACAGCACATGCACGATTTGTGTCAAAGGTCCCACATGCCAACTTCATGTCTGTTTGCTCCGTTTATGTTGTTATCATTTCGACAAATTTCTTTTTATATTTTTTTGTATTGTCTGATTTTTACCCAGTTTGTGTGCTTGTGTGTGTGTGTGTGATGATGATGATGGTGATGCCAGTGTGTGTGTGTGTGTGTGTGTGTATCTGTGTGAACTGACCTGTGGTCTGTATTACAGCCAGTTTGTACCTTCTCTGCAGAGGGAAGGGGGGATTCAGGAGGGAAAAAGGAATTTAAAAATGTGGACTGACGGACTCGTAACGCTCCATACGAGAGAATCTGACTCTACAGACTTCACTATCAATCTTCAGCTAACTGTTTCGTCTCTTTAGAGCCTCTAACTCTTAATGCAATGACTGACGTCTCTCGTTCTGTAGTGACGACCCCCCCTCTGACCCCTTCGATGATGGCACATGAGTGAGGAAAACCACTGTTGCAATGCATTCTGGATCCCATAGGGTTCGAGGAGGCGTCTTCCGTGTTTTCGATTTTCCTTCGCTTTGTGGAGGACGCTTTCTCTGCTTTTTCATTTCTACTTTTTGTTCCGTTTGTTTGTTGGAAACGAAAATTTGCATGTCTCTGTTTTTGCCACTTAGTGAAAAAAAAGAACTTTAAAGTTTAAAAAAATGAAATGAAATGAAAACACGCTGAAACTCTAAAGGAGCTTTTGTTCAGATTTGCATTGTTTTATCTGAATCTGTTTGGTTTAAGGGGAACATTTCCACAGAAAAACTCTAAGAGAGAGAGTTTATTTTATGTTTTTTTTTTGCATTTGTTTCTTTTCTGTCATGCAAGAAATCAACTCTTAATATCATATTTTTGGTTATATGTTGAATAGTTTTCCCTAAATAGAGGAAAGAAGTATATATAAGTATATATATATAAAAATTTATCAGCAGCAGAGGTTGCTGAGTTAGTGAAATACCACGGGGTACTGGACTATAATCTGTCAGAAGCTATAATCATATTTCTTTGCGGTTCTGATGGTGTAACTGAAACCCATCTTTTTATTTTTCTGATGGTGTGTGAGTGTGAGAGTGTGTGTGTGTGTGTGTGTGTGTGTGGGGAGGGGGGCAGATTAGTAGGTTTTAATTCCTCTTTGGCCCGTCTGAAACAGAAGAGTAAAAAATCCCTCATCGCTTCCTTCATCAGTGACACTTTGAGGCAGAGTTTACACAGACATGAAAGTTAATTTGGTATCAACATAAACTTCTGTTCACCTCAGTTTGTTTCTCATCATCTTCCTGTGTTTGTTTAATGGTGCTGAAAATCATTTTTCTGAAAGATAAGTCTCAGATGATCTTTGGCCCAGGGAAACATTTATCAGACACTCCTCTGCCTGACTTTATATAAAGATGGCTGACATGTCTCCACTTATTCCCAGAACTATACGATACGAGCGCTGCCATCTTTGTACTGGTGAGCCAGAGTCTGCCCAGTAGTGATCGGCTGCTGTTGCCATGGAATTGAAGTTCCGCCTCTACACCTACCTGACCAATCACGAGTCAATCACAGCTGTCAATGATGACATCACACCTCGTTTTCATAGCATCAGATAATTAGACAGTGAACACCTAAACAAACGAAACAATCAACTGAAACAATCTGTTTTTCAGTTCGGCGCAGGAGGGGGCGGGGCTTATGGTCTGTACTGCAGCCAGCCACCAGGGGGCGATCCAGATATTTGAATTACATTCGTCCATCCTTTATAAACAGTCATTGGTAATTTCCAAATAATTTCCATGAAGCTTCCTGGAAAGAACTTCATAGTTTGCTGTGGTGGAAAGTACTTACTCAAATACTGTCACTTAGGTAGAGTTTTCAGGTACTTTTTTAAAATGCTAATTTATACTACATTTCTAAGTTAGATGTACTTTTCATCTACATTTATTTTAAGTACATTTAACCATATTTTGTTGCTGATACTTTTGCTACTTTGACCTGAGTAAAGGATCTTTATTCTTCCACCACTGGTACTTTGGTACTAGTTACAGGGAAAATTAATTTCATCACTTCTTTAAAAATCTGTTTTCCCTCTAGTGAGCACCAGATTCTGCTGTATAGTTCTTCCTGGTTCAAGTTTCTGGAAATCATTTGGAAATTACAGACCTGTCAAATAAAGCGTCACAACCAACACGTCTTCTCGCTAAAACTAATGAACCAAAACGTAACACTTGTCAGTTACAGTGTCTATAGAAATACTTTTAATTATTTTGCACATTTCTACACAATAATGTGTATGCTTTTTCTTCTGGATGCACAAAACTAGTTGGAGACGATAGTGTTGTGTGATCACCAAATTAAAAGCCCTTTCAAAAGCTGTTTCCTGTATAATAAAACACACTTTAGTTAATGCCCCCTCCATGCTTTCTTCAGGCGAGTAAAGTGCACTTCCATTATATTAATCCCACAAACTCAACTCTTGTGAATTGGATCTTGCGTTGCTCTGTGAGAGGCTGTTTGTGTTTACATCCTGTTTGGTGCTACAGTATAAAAAAAGGGTGGAGAGGAAGTGACTGATGGAACATCTGCTCCGTGTTGTTTTGACCTCTCAGCACCAGACTGAACCAAACTCTCCTCAGAGAACAGACAAGACGACTTCATCAGCAGGTCAAACAGTCAAACAGTGAAGAAGTCGAACACGTTGGGGATTTGCTGACTTTTAAGCATAAAATTAGTTTCCTGTTCTTACTATAAAAAGAAGAAGTTCCAAAAAGACCTTGAAAAGTGTATTGATCGATGTCAGCGATGGGGGATGAATCCAATTATACAAAAATGTCGAGCGAGGGGTCTGTCCCATTTCAGACGTGTCTCCTGTGTCCTCAACTTTCAACTTGTCAGCTGTTTCCTTTTCGGTCGATTTCCCTTCCCTTCTTTTTTCTGTCAGATTCTGCCAGTGTTGTTAGTTTTATTTAACTGCAGATAACAATTTAATCTCAGAAAACCCAATTTATTTTCCCACTATCGCTGGAGCAATGAGTCTCTCAGCAGAAAATGTATTTATTTTCATCGTCATTTATTAAGTAGAAATACCAGATGTTTGCTGGTTCTAGTTCATCAATGTGATCATTTGCTGCTTTTTTGGTTATTTTATGTAATTTTAGATTTTCATATTTTGAAGATGTACGACACTGGGCACTTTTAATTTGCTAAATTGAAAAAAAGCCTTTAATTCCCACATCTTCCACCTGGAATTTTTTTTTAAATAAAAAAAAAAGTCAAACTTTAATGGATAGGAAAGGAACAGAAGCAGGCCCCCAATATGGATAAAAATGTTGGATTTTATTTTGAAGGAACAGGTCGTACTGGAGGGAAAGAAGCCAACTTAAATCTGATTTAGCGAACTTTAAAGGGCACTTTGAAGGCGACACATGTCTGGAATGGGACCCGCTGCAGACAGATGAGAGATGATTTTCCTTTGAGATGTGAATGAGGGGGTAAAGGGTGTGTTAAAGGGGATAAATATTCAGAATGGAACGTAGCCAAAAGCCCATTTTAAGGTTTTATGATGTTGGACTGAAGGAGGACACTGAAGGGCGCGAACGGCGAGAGTGGATCAGAGCCAAGAGCATCCTGATGTACAAGCTCGAGTTTTGAGGGTGGGAGGTGGGAGTTGTTGGGGGGGTGGGGTGTTTCTGCAGCTGCTAGATAATAAAAGATTAAGCTGTTCGTCTGTAGTTTTTCCATCAATCAATCTTGTTCTTTTTTCTTTTATCATTCTGTTGATAAGATCTGCTCTCATCCAGTCACGCCGGTGTACAAACCAACTGACTTTTAACGTCATCCGCTGTGTATTATAGTAAATAAAAATGATTTTCAGAAATGAAAAACTCTAAAACAAGTTTCTTTTTGTTTTGTTTTCTCTCCATAATGTTTCCAAATAAAGTTTCTTTTTTTCCAAAGCTGCTGTGATTCTTCTTTCTTCCACCTTCAACTGGATTTTATGGGTTTATAATAAAACCTTTCATCTGTTTTACTGTGAGGACTGAAAGATGATGTCTGGAGGGGTCAGAGGTCAAGAACAGGACCAGAAACTTGCTCAACGACACTTCAGCAATCAGGAACTCAGAAGTTTATTGTAAAATGCATTCAGTGATCGCAGAGGTCACAGAGACATAAAGCAAAAAGAAAACGGACCAGAAAATGTTAAAGTTAAAATAACACAGAAAATGTGGTTAATGAGGTTAAACACAGAACAATGAAACTGTTCCACACAATACAATCATCATCAGCAGCAGCTTTGTACGTTTACTCAAATACAATCTATGGTTTGACGACCAGCAGCTCAACGCTGCGGCTGCTCAGATGATGAGAAGGTGAATGGCGCCACCTGGTGGTTAAAATGAACTGTACAGCACAAAAATCAAAACTGCAGCACTGCAAGTAAATAGTAAAATAAATAAATAAACAAACATCAATAATGAAATAGTAAAAATGTGTATTTCCTCACCAAGCATCTCCACATTCCCGTTTAAAGCCACGTACTTGATAAAATTGAGTTTTTGTGAATTTATTTACGCCGAATTTATCAGTTCAGTCAATCAGGTTGCCAAACGCAAACACAACTTGGTTGTCAATATATTTGTCGACAACGTAGGTAAACGTTAAAAAGACCCATTTCTGAACGTAGTTTGGCTTGACGGACATGTCTGCATGTCACATATTTGCCCCATGCTTTTTTCTTTCTTTTTAAATTAATTAGCATTTTTCCCACAGGGTGTCAGTGTGGGTGTTAGCAGATGGCTACATTTAGAAAATCTGTAAAGTACAAACTTGAGATACTCGTACTTGTGTATTTTCTTTTCATGCCACGTTCTACTTCTTTACAATGTACTTTCTGCTCCTCTGCAGTCTATCAGTCAGTACTTTACAAACATAAGGAGTTTATAAAATATGATGCTTTGTTATAGATGATGCTGACCTACAGTATCATTCATTTTGATTGGACGGTAGGGGGGTGAACTCAGGGGCAGTGAAATGAGAACCACGCCCAAAAAAGTGCAGCTCACCTGGGCAGAGAGTGTACCGGACTGGACGGGTTTCCCCTCAGGTAAGACTCTCTCACAATAACAGAAACGTTTTGATAACTTTAATTTGTTTACGTTAAGATATGTGAAGTCTGAAGCTGTTAATTAGCCTGGTAAGTTTGAGATGTTTTGATTTATGTCCCTGGGGTCTAACGCGCTTGCGCACTTGTTATCCTACCTCATAGCCGTGAGACCAACTCGTTAATATCGTTACCGACCGTTTAACCGACGGTTACAACTTAAACTAGCTCCTAACTTAACGTTAAGTCCATGCTCTTTATGCTAAAATGATATTAGCTTGTGTATGAGTCCGTCATTAAGGTAAATAAAGGTTTTTCTGCAGATGAGGTCAAAGGGTTAAGCGGGCTGCTAAACTCAGAAACAGGACCTTAGAGAATAGTTGAGGTTAGTTCAGGTTTAAACAGGAGAAAGAAAAGAGACGCCGTTTCTGAGAGTGTCTCCATCTGTTATTGTGTGGCGGTAGAAATATGAAGTGGACAGAGAAGAGTTTTAAATGTTCAGCTGCATCACGTCAACGCAGTTTTTGAATTTGCGGTGGTTTGTCAGCAGATGGCGCTGTAGGTCAGTTTTCATTTTGTCTATAAAATGTCAGAAAACAGAAAAGAAGACCTGCAGACCAAGATGATGTTTCCAACAGCCAATGTTGCATTTTTGCTTAAAATGACTAAAATGATTGTTCAATAATCAGAATAGTTGCCTAATAATTTTCTGTCGATTGACTAATCATTAATCGACTAATAGATGCAGCTTTACACACACACACTGCCCAGTGTGTTATCTCTGAGTTTTTGTTTTTATTTTCTAATGGAAAGGTTTTTTTATTTGTGGATAAAAATGAGAACAATCAGATGTTTCTTTACATGTAAAGGACGAGAAACACTGAATTAATTCAACACTGTCTCTAATTATTACATTAGCTCATACATTAGATTCAATTCAGAGCTGTAAATTGTTCAGCAGATTGTTTTTCATGATGTTGAAGTGTCATGTTTCATATTTTAAATGTGAAGCTGAGTTCAAACAGAATATTATTTAATCATTTATTCATCCTCCAATGTATTTGTTTATTGTGTCCTGTTTACTGAAGCAGTGGTTTTTAACCTGCTGTAACATTAAGGTCTAAAGGTTTAATGTGTCACTTAACAAGCAAGAAAAAGGAACGTTGTATAAGATTCAATTTGCATCAATTATTCTCTAAGAAATTCTGAGGAAACTGTAGATGAACTAAAATGTAAATCTGCTGATTGTTGTTCTGTGTTTTGTTTATGTTTATTGTTTGACTATTCTGTGTGTATTTCACTGATTTTAATGTAAAACGGGACAGAACAGCTGTAATTCTTCCTCTGCACTTCCAGGAGTCAGCAGTCGGGGGCGCCGATGGCTTCCTGTCGTCGCTGTGCAGCGTTTTCTCGTCTGGTGCAGAAAAAGAGAGCAGCTGCTTCTCACATCCCAGCCTTTGCTCTGTCATCCTCCCCCTCTCCCTCCTCCCTCCCTCCCTCAGGAAGGGGAGCACCACACCCTGTCAGCCAATCAGAGCTCGACTCCACCTTCTCCATCACATCATCTCAGTTTCCAAGGTAACAGGGCACCCCGCTCCCTCCCTCCCTCCCTCTCCCTCTGTTTCCATACTGAAAGGTGCCGCATCATCATCATCTTCCCTCCCATCCGTCCATCCCACCGTCCCACACTGAGAGCTGGTGGCTAGTTTTACTTTAGCCTCCTCTCTGTTAGCACCATCTCTCTCTCCCTCTCTCTCTCTCTGCAGTGGGATTGCCACAACATCAAAGGCACCTCCCTCTCTCCCTCTCTCCCTCTCTCCCTCTCTCCCTCTCTCCGCATCCTCCGACATCCAGCAGAAACGAGGAGGGAAAGAAGAGAACGACATGGACTAAAGGAGAAGAAGAAGAAGAGAGATGTGGTATGTACTGCTGAAGCTGCCCTCTGCAGCCTCCCTTCTGTTTTGTGTGTATGAAAGGAGGAAGTGTGTGTGTGTGTGTGTGTGTGTGTGTGTGTGTGTGTGTGTGTGTGTGTGTGTGTGTGTGTGTGTGTTGAACCTAATCCTTCGTGGAATGCTGATTCAATGAGCTGTCTGATGCTAACGCTCCCACAATGATGCAAGGAAAGAAAGAGAGAAGAAGAAAAAGATAAAGAGAGAGACAGAGGCAGAGGGAGGTGACTCCCAGTCTCTCTCTCTCTCTCTCTCTCTCTGAGCTTTTGTTATGGAGGCCTGCTCTGCAGAACAGCTCGCTCTGCCTGCTGCATACAGAAACAGGCCAACACCTCTCCTCCTCTATTCCCAGTCTGCTGCCCTGCTCCATACTGGTCTGGTTTTACCAGTTCTCCTGCGGCAGGTGGATTAAAATCCTCATACTGTTCCCTGCGTGTGAGGAGAAATCCTCCTCTCTGATCAGTGTTTACTTGAGCGAGTGTTTTCTGACCTGAAAGTTCAGACTCGGAGGAAGCAGGGGATGTGTTTAGACTGTTTACGGCTGGTTTTTTGAAAGGCCACGCTTCAAGGTGGGGCGAAAAGTGTGCTGTTGTGGAGAGGGTCAAGATGCTAATCATTGTTCAAACTCTTTCAGGCAGTTTATTTGTCGACAGTACGCTCAGACAGTGAAGGAAGGAGTTCAGCACCTGTACACACCTGACATTTTGATTTGTCACAGCAGGAAGAGCTCAGGTGAAACTCACCTGTGTTCTTCTGCCACACACCAAAATGTCTGCTGTAAGAAAGCTTCATCGTGATGTAAACCAGGCGGGATTGTTGGATTGGCGGTTTTAGAAAGTTGCAGAAATCGTTAGGTGAAGTCTGTTAGATGATCTCAGAAGGACTTCAGCTGAAGCACGATGACGTCTTAACACTGTCACTGATATAAAACCTCAGATCTGCCTTGACTTTTCCTGACTGTAAAAACTCTGAAGGTTTTGAGTCCGTGATGTGATCAGTGAGATCTTTCTGAGATGACTCAGACGGATCCTGACGCATCTCATCCTGTTTAGTTATTTAGTTCTCTGTGTAGTTTGCTGAGTCACCCTTTATTCTATAACATGCAGCTGGAAACTGAATAATCCCTCACTGCACATTAAACCTGCCCACACTGTATGTCCAGGTCAAAGTGTGGGGAACGACTAAAGCTGTCAGCTTTGTTTACCGACCAAGTGTCTCAACCTGGGAGGTTTGTGTCCAACCTGCTCGTCTGACTACTCATGTTTCTTACTTATGTCACCATGTCTCCAGATCTCAGCTGATAATTCACTGAGTTAATATCTGACAAAAACAATGGACAAAACTACAACAGGCTGTAATAAACCTGAGCTGTCTGAGGGAGATCCTGGTTTCTGACCTCGTCGTTTGGTTAGAAGTTTAGATTCATAGCAGAGCGGTGGTGGGTTTCGTCCTCTCTGATCTTGTTACATGTCTGGATGTTTTCAGATGTAAGAGATTCGTCCTGTTTGTCTTACCTCCTGCTTTGTTCCTTAATAACCTGGAGGAAACAAAGAAGGGAAATGAGGAGGTAAGTGGGACAGATTCAGGACAGTTTGCTGATAAATGTCTGAGTCTGTTACAGATGAAATGTCTCTTTCATGACTTCTGTTTACAAAATATAAGCTCTTTATTTGTTTCCAGCTGACAGCAGACAGCTAACAGAGCAGGTAGAGGCTGAAACAACCTGCTGTTCTCAGCCTTTACAGCAGGACTTTCCTCAGTATTTGTCCAAGAGGAAAATGTTCCTTTTGATGAGCCTGTCTATTGTTGCTGATCAGAGACTGGGTGGAGTCTAATGAAAGTCTTTGTGATGTGTCTGCTATAAAAGAAAGCGTTTGATGGAATACTTTTGTGTTTCTTCACACAAAGCTTCCTGACAGGAGGTTTCCCAAATTGCTTCCTCCATTTTTTTTTTGACAGATTGTAAAGAAAGATGATTTTCCCACTGGGAGAAAACGTCAGGAATGAAAGGAGGAGGTATGGAGGGTGGTTATAAAGGGAATATATTAATGATATCATTCTGATGTTGATAATGAGGAGCAGGAAGTTGTTACAGTACAGTGTGAGCGGTCAGTGCATTTTCCACTCCACAGGATATGATGTAAATACCCCCGGGGCTGTTAAACTGGGGTGAGTGGCTGCAGAGAAGCGTAGATGTCGGAGGAAAGGCGTGGAAGGTTAAAGTGGGTGCAGGCTTCTCCTGTTACTGTACGGAGGAGAGCTGTTCCCGTGCAGCTCTCTTTGCATCGAAACGTGGATCACAGTTGATCTCACAGGGTTTACTCTGCTCAGTCAGTGAGCTCTGGTAGTATCTTAGTGAAGGAACACGTAGAAAGACGTCACTGTTGACGCTGCTAACCAGGACTAGCTGACCTGGTTTCTCATCCAACACATTCCATTGTACATTGTGTTAACCTACATATGACTAATAAACCTGAGCTGAGCTCTAACACTGTCCCAGTCTGTGGAGGACAGCTGCTGTGAGTCTCTGATGAGACGACCTCCTCCATGTTGTTTTAGACGCTGATCTGAGCAGTGACCTGGTCTTACCTCAGTGACACAGGTCGGGTGTTTTGCAGAGAACATGTAGACAAGTCAACAGAGTGAAATGTGGCTTTGCCAGTTAGGATGGGATGATTGGCATGAGTGTAGGAGACTCACTCTGCACTCACTTTGTTAGAGGAGCAGGTATAAGCTTTCAGCTCTTATCCTCAAACTGCTGACACCTGATAAAGCAGCTCGAGGCCCGGCTGCTTTTTACAGGAAGAAGCCACACAAATAAACGTTCTCACTAAAGCCTGGCACGCTAAGAGATTTTAAAATCTTACCCCATTCAGAAGATGTGAGAGGCCACGCACATGACGACAAATAAAGGCAGATTTCACTGTGTTGTTCTCATAGTGTGTGATGTGTGACACCGCACACTAATAGATTCTGTCCATCAACCAACCAGAGTCTGGACTCTCAAAACTCCAAACCTCGCGTGGTCACACGAGACTTTAGAGGAAATAAACATGGTGGACTGACGACATCTTTTGTCTGTTGTCCTTCTTAAGATAGGATAGATGTTGTCCTTCTATCTATCTGTCCTCAGTCAGCTCGCTTCCCGATTGGCAAATGCCCTGTTCCATGTGACAATCCACAGAGCGTGCTCGCCTCTTCTCCATGTTCTCCCCACACAACAGGATTTTCCATCAGAAATATTGAACGTTTAATGTTTATCGCAGTGGTTCCGATCGTCTTCAGAGCAGATCAGGGTAAAATCACTCTTAACACTCCTCACAGCAAGATAATCGTTTGACTCATCAGATCGAGACGGGGGATTCAGGCTGATTATCGTTTTGCCCCTGACTTTAGCCTTTATCTGTGACCTCTGACCTTTGTTCCTCACTCTCCTGTCTCCCTGTACTAACAGAGTCACATATTAAAGACGGCTAATGAGTGAGAGATGCACTGGATCTCCCAGGACGGAGGCGCAGACTCCCTCAGGATCATCTGTAATCAGCCAGGAGCCGTTTGTGTTTACAGGAGTCAGCTTAGGTCAAGGTTATTTGCAAAGTACTTAACAAACACTTCAGGCCCTTCAGGCTTTGGAAGTGAATTGGAAATGTAAGCAGAAATGCGAGTGTTGCTTCTGGTGCAAAGTGTTTTGTTTCCTGTGTTTTCTGGGCAGCTGGTAAACACCTTCATGGTTCACGCTCACTCCTCGTCTCAGTGCTGTAGGAGTCGCGGCTCTCTGCTCGCTGTGACAGAGGTACAGTGTGTGCAGCTGCTGAAACACGTCAGAAACCAGAAATCTTTCTGTGACCTCTGACTCGCTGAGCTGCACGCTTGTCCCGTCTGTCGCCTCGGTGTCTCCACAGTTTCTCTCTGCAGAGCCGACGCCCTGCATCCCCAGCAGAGGAGAGAGGATGATACAGCAGCTGCTTCAACATCTGTTAGTCAGACTTTCATTTCTCTGTGAAAAGAGCGGAAAGTCTTTCAGCACAAACACTAACAGTTTAGCCATTTAACACACAGTACAATGCTCTAAAAGTGGGAGTAAGCTTGTATTTGTTGCATTATGCTGAACAGCCAGCTCCTCAGTCTCTATACAAATAATGGAATCTAATAGCTCTGGCAGCAATAATCAATATAAAATGCTTTAAATCACAATAATCAAATTTAATTGAACAGTTTCCTCCTCTGCCAGGCTCTGACATTACTACGACTGCACTGCCAGTACATAAATATACCAGCTCTTCCTGCAGCTGAGAGTGAGATGTATGATCAGCTCTGTGAAGCTGAACATCAGCAAAACATTCATTTACTCGTTTCCTAAATCCTTTGGAGACGAGTGGTAAGTCCAAGAGTCTCTCTTATGTTTTATTTTTTAAACATAATTCTGTCGTCTTTTTTCACCCTTTAGGAGAATAAGTAATATTACTGCACATCCACAGTTTATGGCTGTTGAACTGTGGTTTCTCTAAGAATCTATTCAGCTGCGATCACCGCTAATCCTTAAATGATCTTTTACTAAAACCTGGTAACTGAAAGGATAAAGACGCTGGGCTGTGTGTTACACACTGTGCGGATGTTTCTGGTTGAACTAAAGGATCTTCCTCTGTCTCTGTAGGAATCCTATCATCATGTTGTCAGAGTAACAATCTGAACCTGTCAGTTCAGGCAAAAACGAAACTTTAATGGACGTACGGTGATGTACCGTTTGTTTTCATTGCAGCAGATTTCTGATGTTCCTGTGTTTCTGGGTGTAAATCATGTCTGGACCAGAGTTCTCTCTTTACCACAGTTTCTAAGAATAACATTATCAAAGTAGAGAATGGATTTTGAATGAAAATATGAAATATGTGCAGATTTCATGTGATCGGTTCGTCTCTAACAGGAATATGTCATACACACACTATTCAAACCCAGTGTGACATGTTAATGAAGCTCAGAGAGAGAGAGAGCAGAGGGCCCCCATCCTTCATCAGCACACAATAGTATAGTGCTGGGAACTCAGTCAGCTGTGTGTGTGTGTGTGTGTGTGTGTGTGTGTGAGAGAGAGCACCCACCATCCCCCTGTGTTTAAATTGAACAAATCACCCACAGTGTGTGTGTGTGTGTGAGGTTGGAATGGGTACTGCATGATGAGGATCAGGGTTCAGGGTTATCCTGCTTCTCTGGAGACTAGAGCTCTATAACCCCCAAACACACACACACACACACACACACACACACACTGGGT
The DNA here is from genome assembly GCF_001640805.2 of Lates calcarifer. Taxonomy (NCBI): domain Eukaryota; kingdom Metazoa; phylum Chordata; class Actinopteri; family Centropomidae; genus Lates; species Lates calcarifer. Next base: position 23,461,241 of record NC_066851.1, read on the forward strand.
AATTTGTTCCACTTGAATATGGGGGATGGTGTGCTGTTGTGTTTGTGTCAGTTACACTCCACTAGCTGCTGATTTTAATTCTGTTTTCTGTTCATCTTTAATCCTCTGATAGAAACATGGCTGCAGACTGTGTTGACTGTGCAGTGTACACGTATTTCTCACCTCAAGCAGTGACAGATATCATGTACGTCAGATGAAGTTCCTGTGTGTGTGTGACTTATATTAATCCTACAGGAGAACCACAGGTGCAGACATTTTTAAATCTTTTGTGTGCAGCTCACCACTCTGAATAGAAGATGTCAGTTTTAATGCTAGAGCGAAAGGACAAATGTTCTTTTCTTCTAAAACGATGTTAGTTTAACTTTTACTCAAACCACCTTTTGACTTTGAGTCATGATTTTGGTACCTGGCCTCATCTCTGACCTCAGCCAGTCGGTCATACAGCTTTCCCTGCTCAAACTGTAGAGGCAAACATCACACCTGTTATTTGCCCTGCGTGTTCTCCAGCAGTGAGTTTTACAGAGACAGTTTCTTGATCTCACAGTTTTCCTCTCTCTGCTGATGAAACGAGGTGTCCATGTTATTGTGTGTAGTTCACTGTTAGTCCTGAGCTTCAGTTTGATGTTTTTGCTGTGTGTGCTGGAGGCCTGTGTGTCGATGTGTTTTCATTGGTCGGGGGCGGTGCAGATAATCTGGGAGGTGGCTTTGCTTCTACATGCAGTGTTTTGAAACATTCATTTCCATCTTTGTTTTTTCATCCTCTTTTCATAATCTCTCACCTTCACTTTTCCTCCAGTCTCATGTGACTGTCCTCTGTCTCCTGTCCTCTGTCTCCTCTGTTCCTCACCTTCTCCTCCTCCCTTTTTTGTTGTCTCATCTTCTTTACATCTCCTCTCTTCCTTCTCTTATTCATTTTCTCTCTAAGCTCTCGTTCCAGCTCACCCTTTCTCCTCCATCCTCCTCCTCCTCTTCTCTCTCTGTATCGATAACATCTGCTCAGGCTTCTGGGTGTGGCAGCCAGCACTCAGTCCTCAGCTCCTGTTTCTGACCACAGCAGCACAGAAACACACTCACCCGGAGGGTTGATGTCTCGTGCACAACCAAAATGTAAGAAGGGTTATGTGTGTCAGTGATCAAACCAATCAGCCAAACAGTCATTCAAAGAAATGTGTGTTCACAGAAGCTGAAGCTGAAGCTGAAGTGATTTATTCAGTTTGTGAAGTCAAATTGGAAACGAGTCATTTTTACACCCAGTTTCTGTGACAGAGGCTGGGAGACCATTATCTGGGAATTACATTATTGAAAACACACACACACACACACACACACAGAAAACAACCAGTTATCTGTCAGAAAGCAGCAGTCGTGTCTGAGTAGCTGATCTCAAGATGCTGAAAAGCTTCCTGTCATTTTATAAGACAACACTGACCCATGTGACTCAGCAAAAGCTCTGGTCCCTCCCCTTTTAAGTAATAAGTACCTGTTCAGTCTAAGAGCTCTTAGTGCTGTTTATGAAAATATGTGTTCATGGTTGAGAGTGAGGGAGGGGAGAGATGTTCTGTAGGAGCTATAATATTAGTATCATTCAGTCACAGAAGTGCTGCACCATTATCACTGGGGAAAGACTCTATTAATATCCAGATCCAGACTCAGATGAACACAGACCATCTTGGCCGTGCACCAGAACGTATCTGATTGCCTCCAGAAGAAATGACTAATTATTGGAAGTGTAATCTTTGCTGATATGTTGATGCTAATTTTCCAAATCTGGAGTTAAATATCTCAGCGTGACCTTCCCCTCCTTCCCTCCTCTTCCTGTTGTCCAGTTTGAACCCAGTTTGGTAATCCAGGTACTCCAACAGCTCTTGGAAAGAAGAGAATCAGGGCTGTGAACTCATCATAACTCAGCTGTAGCTCTGACAGGCCTGTCTGTGTGTAACCTGCAGTGCTGATACATCAGCTAAGTCTCCACTAATGAAGGTATCTTTATCTCTGCAGGGCTGCTGTGTTTTAATAAAAGGTCATTTAATTACAAGAAGCAATAAAATCAACATATTCATGTCTGTCAGTGAGTGATTGACTGAAATTTAACCACTAAGACACAATTAGATGTAAGTCTTTTTAAATATCATGTAAAATGAATCTTCAGAAGCAAACAGTGAATATTAATGTTTATCTGAGGAAACTTTATCAATCAGTCTGTTTTTATTTCTGAGGTGTGTTCAGCAGTGTTACTGTAGAAATCACAGCATCGATTCATCCTTCGTTTCCTCTCCAACAATGTGTGAGAGCAGAGTGTGTGACAGCAACTAATCTGAGGAGATTCTGTTCAGTGTTTGTTCCCAGAAACAGAGACACAGCAGACTGTTGCTGTTGTGTGTGTGTGTGTGGTGAAGCTGTTATATTCTCTGAACTACACCAGTCTGTGATTGTTCCATCAGTTTTAAACAAATGAGACACGTGGAGATGACTGGTCGTGTTAATGATTGTGTTCATTTCCCACCTGCTGGAGCGAACATCTCCCTCATGTTATAACATATTAAATGACCTGTTTCCTCCTCCTGACATGAAAGCTGTGATTGTTGATGTTAAGTGTTAACATTACAAAATCAGGTTGGAAGTGAACCAGTCAAATAGCAGATTGTAGCTGCTGCATGTCGACAGACAGGGTTATTGGTTACTGGAGTAACTGCACAGACAGAGTGTGAGATTTAATGGAAATAATCAACCTCAGCAGGAGAACGTCCTTTGGTTTGCCCTCTGTCTCTGTCTGCAGTAAGAACCCTGTTTCAGCTCCAGTCCTCAGTGAGTTTGTGGAGAAACAGATTTGTCCTCACTGAACGTATCAGATGATTGAACCTGTTCTGCAGAGTGTGTGTGTGTGTGTGTGTGTGCAGCTCTGAGTCGGTCAGATCACTCTGTGTGTGATAACGTCAGCACTCTGTAAGGAAATACTGCTCTGTAATAATAGCCATAATTACTGGGGAGAAAAAAACCTGGTCTCCTCTCACTAATGGTTCGGTCTGGTCCCAGTGGGAATCCAGACTTGGACGTGAAGAGTTGGTAACGTGATATAAAGTAATGTACAGAGGAATGGATATAATGTTGGTCATTATATGAAGGTGTGTGTAGCCTCGTGTGACCGACAGGTGTGGTAATAAATGATTATTGATTAAATAATAAGTACTCATGAAAAGGTTCATACGTACCTGCTGTGTATAAAGTCGCTAATGACACAGTAAAGATGAATCAGTAAAAAACAAACATAATTATCCTGTAGACTGTGAAGTACAATCAGATAACGCAGTAAAGCACAGTATATACATACATATTGTCTGTGTTTTGATATTGAAGATGCACAGCTTATAATATACACTGAATCATAAGAAAAACACTATGAATTAATAAATGAAAACTAAGATACACTGAATTAAAGTCACCAAATCCAGTTCTGATAACAGAGATATCATGAAATACTTCAGACATATTTAAACTGTGTCATATTTATCTTAGAGAATCACATAAAATATTAAGAATGCGAAGCTCGCTAACCAGGTTCATTCACCTTTTCAGTCAGCTCCTGCCACACAGCTGCAAATCTAGATCCCTCAGTGTCACTCCATCAGATCTGGAGCACACATGATAAACTGCTGTTTCCTTTTAGACCTGGACTTCCTTCATTTTGTCTAAACCAGGCTGTTTTTTTTGTCGAGGAATTAGACCACTGATTTTTAGCCCCAGCAGTCTGATTCTCCTGCCTCCTTCCTGTTTTTGGGTTACATTTTTATCTTCTGCATCAGTCTCAGTGGCGCAGGCAGGATTCATGCTGCTGATACAACATGTGACTGAGTTAGATTTTTATTTTTTTGCTGTTTGTTCAGAAACATAATACAGAGAGAGAGAGAAGGAAAGATTAACGACCAGGAACAGAAGATCCTCCAACACATCTTCCTCCCCTATGATACATTATTCATTCTGGGGCTGGGCTGGAGGACCCCTGGGACACACTCACACTCACACACATGCACACACACACACGCCCTGTTATCCCTCTGTGACTGCAGTCTGTCTCGTGGCCATATTTTCTTTCTCCACATCGACCTCTCCTCCGTTTAGTCCCACACACACACTCTCCCTCTGACTTTAACAGTAACACGCAGCGTTTGGTTCGCTGTAAATGATTTATGGCACAGAGTCGGCCGAGAGCTGACTTCACCCTGGATCCTCTGTGTGCGTGTGCGCCATGAGCTGTGGGTGTGGCCGGTCGATGGAGAGCTGGTGGTGGCTGGTGAAGGTGATGCAGGCAGAGTAACCAGAGGAGGACGTGTTAACGCTGTGGCAGAGGAAGATAAACAGTTTTGTTCATCAGTTTGTTAAAATATTTGTAACTACCTACGTGTGTTTTTAGCTCAGAAGAGTGAAAGTAGAGACACCTGGAGATTGGAAACCTCTAAATGATCGTTGGTGTTTATTTATTCAGATACACCTGCTGGGTCACACCCTCAGTGATGCTCCTGAGGATCAGGTGTTTCAGTACCACACACAGACAGAGCCTGGCTTGTGTCCCAGCAGCACTGATCCACGGATCACTCCTCCTGATCCAAAGCCATCTGGAGTCCCCTCCTCAGCCTCCATCATGGACGTTATGGCTTTCTCTTGGCAGCCCCAGTGCCAAGAGGTGACCCCAGTCCCCCCCCCCCTCTGGCTTTTCCTCCTTTATACCTGACATTGTGTTTCTTCCAGGGAACTGTCAGCTCTGTATGGAGCACCTGCTTTAAAGAGGCTGGTGACAGTATCATGTCTGGCCTCAACAGAGTTATCATAAGGTGGTACAGGGACTTGAGCTGCCTCCCTGAGTCGACTCCAGCTCCTTAGACCAGCTGCTGATCAGGGCTGTGGCTGAGGCAGCAGCTCTGACTGAGCCGTGTCTTATATGAACTGAAGTGTAGTGTATGTGTATGATTTCATGGAAACAGTTGTCATCAGTAGGATGACTTCAGATGAAGGCCTCAATAACATATCAGGATGTTTGACAAGCTGGATGAGTTGGATGACATATTCAGTTTTGGTCAAATAATTTATACCTGCAAATAAGTTTAGTGTAGAAATGTGCTGGGTGACCACAAAACAAAATCTGCAACTCTTATTTTCAACATCATTTTGTCTATGAACTTTCAGAAAATGGTGCAAACAATGCTCCCAAAGTTGTTTGGTTTAATATCATGTATGACTGATGTGAACATGGTGAATTGATTGTCAGAGTAACTGCAGAAATCAATTACTGGCCTGAAAAAACTGTTGCTGCTGAACATAATCAAGGGAGCAGTTTTGTTTCCTCCTAATGTGTTTGACAAAAGCATTTAGGTAGAAACACAGTTTTTAGGAGACGGCTGTAAAAACTGATTCAGCATTTTCATCCAGCGGTAGTCAGTCTGGATACTGCTGTTATCTTATATTATCTGATTTGTACAATTTTAAGAAACAGAACTTCTTATTATTTAATTACAAATTTGCCAGAAAATCAGAGGAAGGGCAGAGCTCTTCACTTCACTTCAGGATCATTTGTAAAATTTGCAGCATCTCGATTAAAGTGGGAGAAACCCCCTCTCTCTGCGTCAGCCTCGCTCTGTGATTCCAGCTGATAAAACAGCTGCTGTGTTACATAAAAATCTTCCACAGTGTGGCTTTAATCTCAGCTTTAATCTCACAATGAATCAGAGCTCGTGTAAACGGCCTCTCGTCCGACTCCAGACGGCTGATTCACAAACAGCCGCGGAGCTTCCAATCATGAGATCAGTGAGGATTAGACGTCAGAGAGAGGATGAGGAACGAGGAGATTTCTGTAACGTGCACGTCCAGAAACTGAGAGATGTCAAGAAAGTGTCAGCTCAGTTAAAACAGTCATCCAGGTTTATGTTTGTGCAAACACACACATTAACCATGAATTAATTTGCAGCTGACGTGTGTGTGTGTGTGTGTGTGTGTATATATATACTGTATATATGTGATAATGCACTCACGTGTCCAGCCTGTGTCCCTGTTGGCATCTCTGCAGGAAAATGACCTATTTACTGTTTGCTGTCTAATTAAGTCATCAACACACGGCTGTGTTGTATCAGTGGTGGGAATGGGAGGGTGGGGGGGTCGATGTTGATGTCATGCCCTTGCCTTTTCAGCTTCTCTTACCATTGAGAGCATGAAAAAGTTCCTTCATAATTACCAATCCAAGTGCTCATTGACAGCACAGAGGGGACCCTGAACGCAGCATCCTGGCCCCATATTTTCCTCGAATTTCCTACAGAGGGAGAGATACTGCAAAGGTCTATGTACACTGTTCAGTTTGTTTGTGCACGAGCTAGAGCTAGCTTGATGCTAAGTTTCCTTTCCTCCATCATCCAGCTTTCAGTGTGGGAGTTTTGACTGAACAGCCACATGGAGCCCGGTTAGCTAAGGATTCAAAATGATAAAAGAAAGCTAGATGCTAACGTGGTTCTGTATCTCCAGAATGGGAGAGGTGGCAACTGTGAGGGGAGAAGCGCTGTAGCCAACCTCACCTGAGACTGTTGAACAGTGGGAATATAAGCTTGTCAGTTTAGCCTTTAAATGACAAGCTAACATTAGCTGGAAGTGTAGAAAACTGACGCACCGATGCTAACATCAGCTAATCACCACACCCATTTATTCCCATTTATTTAGATAATAAACAACTTGTTTGTTCTCAGATGTCAAATATGGTCTGAAAGAATGTACCAAGAAGTCTGGAGCTTTGAGTCTGGAAAAGTCTGGAATCTGTAGAAAAGTGTTAAAACCACAGGGACTTAAAACGACTGTTGAATGACAGTAAGGGTGATGGAGCATGATCACCAAGGTCAAAGGTCACATAGACAATGTAGTAGGCTCTTTACCAACAGTTGTCATCCTTGATCTCATTATGGCTGATAGGAATGATTATTGATCTGAGTCATGTGATCATCTTAACTGTGCTCATAGCTCTCGTCTGCGTCACCGTCTCCTCATCTTCCTCCCTCCTCTCCTCTCCTCCGTCCTCCACTTCTCTGCTCCGCCTCCATCGCCTCCCCTCTCCGCCACCCCTCCCCCTCTCTGTGGACCATGTGGCTGATGAGGTCATTCATGGTGATGTTGATGATGTCATATCTATTCCTGCCCACTAACCGTCATCCTGACACGCCTATATGTGTAGACTTTATTTATAAAAAAGAGAACAGTAGGTTTTAACGTTCAGTCATTTTTATAATTTATCCTTTGAAGACAAATTTAATATTGTTACAACTGTGTTTCACTATTTTAGTCTTTTATTGTCTGTTTAAAAACAGGAGAAGCTATAGTTGGTAACAAATACATGAATTAACACTTACATCTGTTCATAACCACATTATGTTTGTTTAAATGTTTATATACTGTTTATGAATGTATGAGAGTGAATCTGCTGTTTTTTTTCGTGGAGATTAATGATGTTTTAAACCTGAGCGGTTTGCCCACATTGGATGTCAATGAACAGCTCCGCCCAGACTTTATGAACATTAATGATGGTGTCTAAACAGCACAGGAGGCTCATTATAGCTCAGGGGCTTTCTGACTTAGGGAAAACTAGAGGAGTCAGCTTAGGTGTTTTGGGCTTTTATTAAAAGTAAAAGGTTGACAGATTAGTGGAGATATCTCAAACCAGTCCCACGGATCGGTACTAGCTGGTTGCAGGTATAATTCAGTGTATCAATATCTGCTGAGATGAAGTCGATCGAATGCTGATCCTTTCTTTTCTGTGCTCCTTGGTGTTTTTTCTACCTCAGCCTGCTGGTGTTATTTTGCTCTCATATGCCAGTGAATGTGAGGAGTAAGCTAGCTGCAGCAGTGACCGACTTGAACAACTCTAACTCTCTAGCTGTCATCAGCAAAGAGGAAAGAAAGTTGAGTTCTCCTGTGATATCCCAGGTTCACCTGCTTTATATTTTCTTTATTAGTTTACTTTTGTTTTGTCTTTTTAAAATTTTCCTTTTCCTCTGGAAAAGTGAGGAAGCAGGCTGTCGGAGGGTGCACTCCGTCGCCCGTTCACCCACCCAGCCCCCAGACCTGATGGGATAAAGCCTGTTCTTGTAGCCTGTCTCCTTCTTAAAGGACAACATAACTGGCCACCCCAGCCAGGAAAAAACAGAGTAAATAAATATAAAATATTCAGGTTGCAGCTTCTCATTTTTAGCCAGTGCTAAAAAACTAGTAAAACATCAAACATATCAGCTGTCACTTCTGTTATCTCAGTGAAAAACTTTATAACAGGCCAAAACGATTTAACATGCTCTCTGCAAACCAAGGTCTGTACTCAGGTAAAGGTTGTTTTGTGCAGGAAGGACGTCCTTTCTAAACATAGCTTGTAAAATCACAAGTTTTTTTGTCATCCAGAGAACTAACAGAGTGAGACCTCTCATCTCTGGAAGGATCACGTCCCCTCAGTTTCCTTGAGTCCTTGATCTTGATCATTGCGATCGTCAACAGCTTGTTCATGCTTCACTCAGACAAAACCAATGAAAATAAATTTACAGCCTCATGTCCTCAGATGAACTGGACAGAACTGGGTTACCATCATTAATCCTGCAGGGCAGGCTGAGTTTATCACTGACCTGGTTTTTGTTCTACTGACATCATTTCTCTGCTTCGCTGCTGTTTCTACTGCTAATGCTGATCAATGCAGAGCCTGAGTCACCCCCGCACTGCATCACACTCACTGCTGCTGCTGGTTATGGGGCCACTCTGTGTGTGTGTGTGTGTGTGTGTAAGATATTTCACACACAGATACAAGAAATTAAAATCGTGTTTTGGCTGAAAATCTCTGTTTTCATGTGGAAATCAAAAAGGCCAGACTGCAAACACATGCTGCCTGTAATCTGAATTATATTTTCATCATGGTTTTATAGCTAATGTCTTTTATTTAGGCTGAGCAAAGTAACACAAGTGAACTTCAACTTTTAATATGTTAATGAAAGAGTGCCCTGCTTGCAGTTTATCACAGGTCTTATAGTAAAAAGCCACAAACTATCCATTAGTTCATTTTCAGTAAAAAAGAATTGTAATAAAGAATTGCTTCTATAGCAGTTTGCTTTCTCTTTATGATGTTATACTGAAGACACATTTTATTCATTAGTTTAATTCAGTTGAAAAAATTAAAGTGACGTTAACAGGTAATATAACACTACAGGTAAATGTGCCAAATATACATTTATTCACAAATGATTTGAAGCTGCTCCTTTTTGCACAGTTTATGTTATTTTAACTTTTTAATTCAGGAAATGAACACCAAAGATTTCTTCTCCTATTATTATTTTTCACTGAAATTGTTCTCCATGTTGGAATTAACATCAGGCTGAAACCTGCAGACAGGCTGAGCTGGGAGCTGGATGCATATTTTATTCAAAGAAAAGAGAACATGAATAAAACATTTTATTTGTCTGTTCGTTGCGTCTGGTGGTGCTTAAAAGGATTTAAAGCTACAGCGGAGATGAAGGGGAGGACACACATGAACAGTGTGTGTGTGCGGTGCCATGCTGTGACAGCCTGAATGTCTGAGAGAGAGAGAGAGAGAGAGAGAGAGGATAACAGTGGAGGGAGAGAGAGTGAGAGTGTGAGAAAACAAACCAGTGAGCAGAGGATAAATAGTGACAGAAAAAAGAGGAAGAGAGTTTGTTGTCATCCGACCACGTGTCTGATCTTCTGCCTCCACATATGGAACCATCTGGATCACTCCATCTGGTTTTAAAATATGGGATTATTACGTCTTTAAATGCAGATGGAGAGGTACAGTGTGAGTGTGTGTGTGTGTGTGTGTGTGTTTTCTGTACTTTGCATTTGTGTTTTGTGAGGACCAGATTTGAGTTTTAGACCTACAAAGTGAGGGCATTTTGCAAAGTGAGGACTTTTTGACATATCTCTGATAATAGACTTTAAGTCTACAGCTGTGTATATATTTATAAAATGCACATTAGCCATAGGCATATATTACTATTCAAATTACATAATAACACATCAATAACAGTAACACTTCCCAATATGAATATTTTGCCAACATGTTCAAATAAAATTTACAACTGAGACTTACTCACCTTTAATTCTGTGCACAGATCCAGACAAACAGGATTTGTGGAAAATCAAGTGAATTAAAGCTCATAAAAACATAGCTTGTTACCATTTTATTTACACTCATACGCTTTACCCCATGATGATGATGATAATGATGATGGTGATGAAGCTACACTCAGTAATTTTGATAATGATTTTATTCTGTATTGAATTTGGCATCATATCGTCAGGTGTATAACCACAGAAAGCATGATTATTGGCATTTCTAAAACAGAAGGTTGTGCAAGTACAATTAGTGCATAACAGTACAGAAATATTTAGTTCCCTCATCACCAAAAATATTTGAAGTCTACAAACCAGACTTTTAGAGAAAGTGAAACCTGCTCATAAAAATAATTAACTAGTACTTTGGAAAGAAACAATAGATGTTTGGTCACTTAATAAAAGAGAGTTTAGCAGAGCTGAAAAACACCAAATTAGAGAAATATTATTTATATATGGGGATGATGCTTTCGTCGTCACTGAAATGAATGATATTCCGATCAATGGAGGCGAGCAAGATGGGGATCTCACAAGCTTCCGGATCCTGCGCACCTCCGGGGGAAGGGGGGCTTGGGGTGGGTGTAGAGACAGCTGTGGATTCTGGAGCAGCAGTTTGGGGAACCAGAGTGTTGGTCACCTCCATCTTCATCCTGTCCAAGATGTTGAGGGACAGGTTGTTCAGGTGTTTGTCCACATCGATCAGAGCTCCTGGAGTCGGCTGTGGATCATTCAACTGGATACCATGGGCTATGTCAGCTGCTGTCCTGTACACATGCAGGAAGTAGAGATCTTCATATTCCAGCACCTGAGTAGTAAGGTTGACTGAGAAATAAAGACCCTCGAACTCATCACTCAGAACCTCTCTCTTGCTCTCTATCATCTGAATCTTCTGCTGCTTTTCCTCCCTCAGTGCAGCTATTCTTGTCTGCTCTTCCTTTCGGAGAAACTTCTGAAGCATCGAGAAAACGTCCTTAATCTGCTTTTCTGCGTCTTGTGCCTGAACTTCAATGTCGTTTTCTGTTTTATCAAAGTTTCCTTTAACGTCACTGAAAAGCTCCATTCTCTCCTTATGCAGCTTTCTGAGTTCCTGTAGTTCTGCTCTGCAATTCCGAGCAGCTTCATCAATGGGTCTAAAGCTGTGGTGTTTGTGTGTTTCTGAGTGTAGACAGACAGTCCTCACACAGATTCCTCAGTGCCAAGTTTCGGGGTGGATTGCTTTGTTCAGATTTTGTCTGACAAACTGGGCACATATGATTTCTCTCTGTCCACCATCTCTGAAGACAGGCTCTACAGAAACTATGACTGCATGACAGGATGACAGGATCTTGAAAGATTTCATAGCAGACCGGACATTTTAGATTCTCCTCCGACTGACAAGCCATTTTCTCAAAGTTATACCAAAAACAGCAGGTGTTTCAAACAGTTCAAACCAGACACACTCCCACTCCAAAGTCAGATTTCTGTGTATTGTCCACTGTTATGTACAATATCCCAAATGGCTTTACAGATGCACAACAGAAGTTCCTGATGATGACAATCAACAAAAAATCAGCATGTAAGGAAAAAAACAGAATAAACCATGCGACAGGCCGTTGCTCCTCCTGTAGATAGTTGTCGAATTGACAGTCTTTCTACAGTCATTCTAACTCTTTTCGAGTCAGCAGCTGGTTGAAGTTGCAGTTGTTCGGTATTCCCCCGTCTTTCTACTGTTCTTTCTGTTAAGTCCTCTCTGTGATGACAAGTTTTAAGTTTTGGCTGAACTTTAACTGTACACAATGTCCTTATGTTAGGCTGTGTTTCCTGTTTTGTCTTAGGTTCTGTCATTCCAAGCATTGCTTTCTCAGAACACACCATTGGGGTGTACTTAGATAATCAGCTCATACATCACATTTACCGTAAATAAGCTGTACTTCCTCATACGTCCCACCTAAACGTCAGGAAGCTGTCGGCTGCATTTTGCCTAAACTTCGTAATGTCAGTATAATTGTCCAAATGTTGTTCCATTGTTGCTGCTGATCAGTAATGTTTTATTCTGTAGTTTCATTGGCAGCTTAACATTTCCTGCATATTCTCAGATGACACTCCCACCTGAACCTGTGCATGAAATGTTGACAATCAGCATTGTTCGAGATACAGATCACACTGTTATCATTTCGCATTGATGCTTAACTGTAACTGGTTCTCTGTCATTTAGGTCATTGTTATCAAAGACTGGTTGAATTGACAGTGACTGTCATTTACAAAAAGTAGTAAAAACACTTCAGTTAGCCGCATTGTTACACTGGGCGACATGTTTGACTCAATCCCACACAGAAACACCGTCCTCATTCTACTTTTCTGTCATTTTCTTTTTACTTTGTTCTGATCGAGTTTTTTTTTTTGTTATTTTTTTTTTTTTTTCAAACCATGTACAGCTGTTCATCATTTCTATTTTTTTTTTTTTTTTATATATCATAGTCCACCTGACAGTTTAATCATGTCGTACAAAAGAAAAGTAAAAAAAGTGAATAAAAAAGAAACAAGACATGTTAATGACTAGCAAAAATATGAATACAGTCCAGCAAAATACATGTAAACATAGCAAAGTCAACGTACCATAGTAACGTAAATCAAAATAACAAAATAAAAAAAACATAACAAAAATAAAAAAGTAACAGAAAAATAGTAACAGCAAAAAACATATAAATCTAATAGTGAAATCCTGTTTATCTGCGAAAGACAATTTGAGGTAACAGAAAAATGGAAGAAAGGGAAGCTGGTTGACTTTCGATCTTAAAAATAAAATGCACTGTTGTCTTCAAATGAAAATTATCAACTGTTTATCCCCAAGATTTACTCAAGTGACTGGACACCTAAGTTAATCTTACTCTACCATGGCCAAATGGTGAGGTCAGAAAAATGTGGTGTCTTTGTCCTTTGCCTTGAAAAAAGAGGAAAAGTTTGTTCAGGGTACCGGCATTAATGGAGATCTCTGAACAGGAATCCAGGGGCAGGCTCAGAGAGACTGGTTTGTAATCTGTCTGTTGTTTTCAATGATAGAGTTGTTGTCAGCCACAAGTCACACTTGACCAGTGGTAGTTGAAATTGGATACATGGATGAGCTTCTCACCTAGGAATGAAATTGTGAAGGATCCTGGGAACCTGAGTTCAGTGTCTCTAATTTGATGATGATTGTGATGAAACTACAGTCAGTAAATCCGAGGTCAGTAAAGGTACAAATCACAATTAATGATCGCGCTCCTAAAAGGGAAGTGATGGGGGGGAGGGGGGGGGGGCGGGGGGGGGGGGGGTGGAATAATGAAAGCCATATTCGTCATGACCTAATTGTGTTTCTTAGTGTTATGGTGTATGCAGGAGGTGGCTGTATCGCGATGTAGAGGTTTAGGCGGTGTGCAGAGCAGAGACTGGGTCTAGGAGTTGCGGATTGGGCTTGAGCTGCAGGTGGTTGGCGGTGATCGGGATGCAGAAAGGTTGGGCGGGTATCGCGTTGAGATGGATTTGTTTATCGCGATCATAGTTACTTGTTATCGCATCAGTAGAATGCTGTGTATCCATGCAGATTTTTGGCTTGATGCAGATGTAGAATGGTTCCCTCTTTGTTCTCGCATGTATGGTCTGTAAGAGGAACTGTATCCAGTGAGATGTTTGGGGAGCCCAGAGTGGTGACTGGGGGCGGGTTCTGGATCAGCAGTCTGGGGGCCCAGAGTGTTGGTTACTCTCCATGTCTTCATCTCTGTCCAAGATGTTGAAGTGCAGGTTGTTCAGGTGTTTGTCTGTGTCTACTTGTGCCCCTGCCACTGGCTGTGGATCATTCAATGGAAAACTATGGACTGTTTCAGCTGCAGTCTTGTACCTCTCCAGGAATGAGAGATCTTCAGTTCTCAGCACCTTCTCTGTAGCTCTGACTGTGTCTGAAAGATCCTCAATCTCTTTGCTCAGAGCCTCACTCTTGTTCTTTATCATCTGAGTCTTCTGCTCCTTTTCCTTCTTCAGTGCAGAAATTCTCGTCTGCTCTTCATTTTGGAGAAACTTCTGAAGCATTGAGAAAACATCCTTAATCTGCTTCTCTGTATCTTGTGCCTGAACTTCAATGTCTTTTGCTATTTGGTCAAAGTTTCCTTTCATGTCATTGGAGAGCTTTAGCCTCTCTTGCTAGGGGCTTCAAGACTTCCTGTAGTGTTGCTCTATAATCTCGAGCAGCTTCGTCAATGGGTTTGAAGCTGTGGTTCTTGTGTGTTTCTGAATGCAGACAGACGAGACACACTGGCTGCTGATGGTCCAGACAGAAGAGTTTGAGTTCCTCAGAGTGCAGACTGCAGTGAGCTGCAGCACCTGCTGAAGGTCTCTCAGCTCTCTCCTTTAAAAAGTCCTCACACAGATTCCTCAGAGCCAAGTTTCGTGGTGGATCACTCTGTGAAGATCTTGTCTTACAAACTGGGCACATAAGATTTTTCTCTGTCCACCATTTCTGAAGACAGGCTTTGCAGAAACTGTGGCTGCATGACAGGATGACAGGATCTTGAAAGATTTCATAGCAGACCGGACAGTTTAGATTTTCCTCAGACTGAGAAGCCATTTTCTTAGACTTTCTTACACTAAACGGTACCTACAAAGCAGGAGCCTCAAACAGTTCAGTCACTTCTCCTTTCCCAAAGCAAATGTCTGTGTATTGCTTCCTGTCACGTACAGTGTCTCAACGAGCTTTATAGATGCACAACAGCAAAAGTTCCTGATACAGCCCAAACTCCTGATGATGATGAGAAAAATCAAATCACAGCATTTAAGGAAAAAAATTGAAGAAACTGTGGGACAGGCTGTTCTTGAAATGTTTTTTCCAAAATCTCGTGGACTCTGCAGCTGGTTGAAGATGTAGTTCTCTGGTATTCCCTGTCTTTCTGCTGTTCGCACTGCTAAGTTCTCTCTGTAATGACAAGTTTTCAGTTTTAGCTGAATATAAACTATACACAATGTCCTTTGTTTCAGGTGACTGGCAGAAAAGTGTGAAACCATGTTGTAGAACTTCATTCCAAGCATTGATTCATTTCACATTACACAAGTGGGGGTGTGCTTAGATAAAGAACTCCACATTTAAAGAAGCAGTACTTCCTCATGCGTCCTATCAAACATTATGAAACTGTCAGCTGCATTTATATGTCAGTATTTATCATTGTCCAAATGTTGTTCTACACTATTCTTTGCTGCTGGTCAGTAATGTTTTATTCTTTGGTTTCAGTGCCACACTAAACTGGTGTGTGTTGTGGGTCCATCCAGCAGAAAGGCCAGGCTAGTTACAATAAAGTTATGACAAGTTCCTGCATATCCCCAGATGATACTCCCACCCATGGTTATCCAAGAAGGGTTGAATCGACAGTTGTTCAGGTTTACACTACACTACAATGCTGATCCTGATGTAGAATAAGACCAATATTATCCTTAACATGGTGTCCGAGAAGGTCACTGTCCAGGACCTTAACTTCTCATTCCACTGTTTTCTAAATATTTGTTTTCATACCTCCAACCTCCCTCTGTCTGAGGAGACAAATGTTTAGGCCTTAAAATTCTCATTCTACCGTTTTTTAAGTATATCATTTCATACATTCAGCCGCCCTATTTTTCTCATCTGCTCACAGTTAAATCTACTATCCATCTTTATCTGTCTAGACAAGTATTTATCATGTATATTACACCTTTTGTTAATATTCTATTTTTTACTGTTAATATTCTATTTTTTACTGTTGTATTTATGTTGCACTCACATATGGACTGCTGTAACAACCAAATTTCCCTTTGGGGATGAATAAAGTCATCTATCTATCTATCTATCTATCTATCTATCTATCTATCTATCTATCTATCTATCATTGTAGCTGTTCTCTATTTATTCAAAATCAGCCCTTCCTCCACATTTACTTACTGTCTTGATAAAATCAGGATTGTCCACATTTTTACTGCATTAGTTCACAAGACCAAACTGCTACAGACGGACTTCTCGCTCACTATTTCCTTGTCATTTTATCATTGTTTCAATTAACCTCACTACTTTTTGCTCTGATTCTTAACAGTAAAGTTAATCGGCAGCTCAAGGGGCGATCCATTATTTTCTTACCAGGGTTTTGATACATTCCAGTACTCACTGTCTTTCTGCTGTATGCTCTGTTATCTATCTTCCTGACCTTAAACTGTAGTCAATGTCCTTATGTTATGTTAGACTGTGTTTCCTGATCTGTCTCAGGTGACTGGCATAAAAGGGTGAAACCATGTTGCAGAATTTCATTGGAAGCGATTCTCTCTCATCACACATGGCGGTGTGCCTAGATCAACAGCTCATGGACTACATTTAAATAAGCAGCACTTCCTCATACGTCCCATCAAACATTATGAAGCTGTTGGCTGCATTTTACCCTCATTTTATAATGTCAGTATTTATTATGGTTCAGATATTGTTCCATTCTTTGCTGCTGGTTAGTAAATGTTTAATTCTTCAGTTTCAGTGGCTGCCTAAATTCCTGTATGTAGTGGGTCGACACCAGCAGAAAACAACAACATCATTTCCTGCATATCCCCAGATGACACTCCCACCTGAACTGTGCATGAAATGTTGACAATCAGCATTGTTTCAGAGATACAGATCAACACTGTTTTCATCTAGTATTGATGCTTAATTGTAGCTGGTTCTCAGTAAAAACTGTAATAACATCTCAGTGAGCCACACTGTTGCATTGACTGACATGTTTGCTTTAATCCCACACACACCGTCCTGATGTAGAATAACATCAGCCTTATGTTTTTCATGGTGTGTGAAGAGATAAATGTTTAGGCCTGAACTTGTCATTCCACAGTTTTCAAAGTATATCATTACATATATTCAACCTCCCTTTTTTCTGATCTGCTCAGTTAAGTTTTCTGCTGCAGCTGTTCTCTGTTAATTCAAACTCAGCACTTCCTCCATGTTTACCTGCTTTCTTGATAAAATCAAGATTGTCTAATTTTTTATTGCATTACTTCACAAAACCACAATGTTTACAATGACTGTTTACTCACTATTTCATAGTTTTATTATTCTTTCAATTAAACTCACTATTGTAGTTGTTGTTTTAATTATTCTCTTTGTAAAATCTAGTAAATTGAAGCTCATAAAAATATGGTTCATAACAATTTTATTTTCATCTCCTAGTCACATTTTGCCCCATGATAATGAGGATGATTGTGATGAATACTGTCAGTAAATCTGGGGTCAGTAATTTTACAAATCACTTTTTATTGAATTTGCCATTATATCATCAGGTAGAGTCAATCCTATATAAATAACCACAGAAAGCATAATTATAGGCATTTCTAAAACAGTGTACACTTAATTCACAACAGCGCAGGAAGATGTAGTTCCTTCATCACCAAAAATATTTGAATCTAAAAAAATCCACTTTTTTATAAAGTGATACCTTATCATAAGAATAACTAAGTAGTACTTTGGTCATTAAGTAAAAGAGACTATAGTAGAACTGAAAAGCACCAAATTAGAAAAAATAGGAATCAGTATTTAATTAGGTGTTTGTTCTGTCCATCCTGTATATAAAGTTTTCCCCAGAAAAGTCTGTCAGGTCGGTGGCTGTTGCTGTTCTCATAGAGTTACTGATTTTGGCTTCCAACTGATTATTGTGATGCAGTAATCATCTGACATTAATCACAAAGTGGTCTATGACCAAACAATAAAAGAACAAAAAACAGTGAAAGGTAAAAAGCCCCTTTACTTCTTCCATTGCAACACAGCCACTGGGGGATGCTCTTTATGTGAAAAAAGTGAAAAATCACGTTAAGTAATTGTGAACTCAATATTGATCAAGATCATGATTAATCATCATGATTTCTGGCATAATGGGTGACATGGTGGTGCAGTGGTTAGCACTGTCACGTCACAGAGAGAGGATTCCGGGTTTGAACTCTGATTCGTGGCCCTTTTCTGTGTGCTCCCTGAGCCTGCATTGGTTCTCTCTGGGTCTCTGGCTTCCTTCCACAGTCCAAAGACATGCAGGTTAACTGAGTATGAATAGTTGTCTGTCTAAATGGCGATACAGATAATGGTTGCACTGCCTGTATCTGCGATACAGAGAATGGTTGGGCTGGCTGTATCGGAGATACGGAGAGTGGTTGCACTGCCTGTATCGGAGATACAGAGAATGGTTGGGCTGGTTGTATCGGAGATACAGAGAGTGGTTGCACTGCCTGTATCGGAGATACAGAGAATGGTTGGGCTGGTTGTATCGGAGATACAGAGAGTGGTTGGGCTGGCTGTATCGACGGATTGCTCATGGTCTGCATTTCGATGTGGTTGTGTGTGTATTGTATTATTTCTGTTGAGGGGGTGGGGTAGCTGATTCCTCCACTCCCATCTAGCCGAAGATTGCTCGCCAGACTGTGCCCCAAAGCGGTGACTATGGGTTCTGGATCAGCAGTCTGGGGGCCCAGAGTGTTGGTTACCTCCATCTTCATTCTGTCCAAGATGTTGAAGTGCAGGTTGTTCAGGTGTTTGTCCATGTCTATCTGAACTCCTGGTGTCGGCTGCAGATCATTCAATGGGAAATATTGGACTGTTTCAGCTGCAGTCTTGTACCTCTGCAGGAATGAGACGTCTTCGGCTCTCAGCACCTTCTCTGTAGCTCTGACTGTGTCTGAAAGAGTTTGTATCTCTCTTCTTAGAGCCTCACTCTTGTTCTTTATCATCTGAGTCTTCTGCTGCTTTTCCATCCTCAGTGCAGCAATTCTTCTCTGCTCTTCATTTTGGAGAAATGTCTGAAGCATCGAGAAAACATCCTTAATCTGTTTCTCTGTGTCTTGTGCCTGAACTTCAATATATTTTTCTTTTTGATCAGAGTTTCCTTTAATGTCAATGAAGAGCTTCAGTTTCTCCTGTAGGGGTTTCAGGAGTTCCCGAAGTATTGCTCTGTAATCCCAAGCAGCTTCATCAATGGGTCTGAAGCTGTGGTTCTTGTGTGTTTCTGAATGTAGACAGACGACACACACTGGCTGCTGATGGTCCAGACAGAAGAGTTTGAGTTCCTCAGAGTGCAGACTGCAGAGAGCTGCAGAGCCTGCTGAAGATCTCCTAGTTTTCTCCCTTAAAATGTTCTTACACGGATTCCTCAGTGCCAAGTTTTGAGGTGGATTGTATAATGAAGATCTTGCCTTACAGACTGGGCAGTTAAACGCTCCTCGTGTCCAACACTGATGCCAACAGGCTCTACAAAAACTGTGGCCACATGACAAGAGGACAGGATCTTGAAAGATTTCATTGCAGACAGGACAGTGTAGATTCTCCACCGACCGAGAAGCCATCATCTCTCTACAAGCTACAAATATAGCAGGTAGAGAGTTCAGACAGTTCAGACCAGTCAGTAAAGCATCCACTCCCTCTTCAAGACAGTTTTCTTCTCAGCAGCAAGTTGCAGTATTCCCAATATTTCCTTTGCTCCCATCTGTGGCTGTTGTTTGTAAGCTTTGCCTGGACGCAACTTGTACAGTCTGCTCATGTATGTTTGGGCGTCCTTTTAAAATGAAGAATGACTATATTTCCTGTTTGTCTCACACAGTTCTGCTAAGAGAGCCATAAATTCTAATCCACAAGCTGATATAAAGCTTGGGTGTGTTTTATTGCTTCACCTGTACCAATAATTATGGTGCTGATGTGAATTTGACATCAATTTCATAATCAGTTTGGTTTTTTCCATATTGCCACTGTATTTGTTGCAGTGATGGTTAATCTTATCTGGTTTCAATGACACTTTAATAAGCTGAAAGGTCGGTAACATGCAGATAATAACTCAACTTTGAGTCAACACTGTTTTTAAGCAATAAAATCCACCTTTGTACAAGTAGTTAAAGATAAATCATCTACAGGACTGTAGCAACCATGCTCCCATTCCACATCTCTGTCTACACCAGCTTTCACCACTGGAATGTTTTCTAACTTGAAGAATATGGTCAATTATTTACCGCCATCAGTTCAGTTGGACATTTGGATGTATTATGTTGGTAGTGGCTAACGCAGCCTGGAGCCTCTAGCCACAACCATGTAGCCAAGTTTTCAGCGGTAACCCAAGTACTAGCACACTTCAGTAACTGTAGTTTAATGTTGTTGCTGTGTTGCTCTGTGTCTACAGTTGGTATTGTAACGAACAGATAATCAGCACACTCCAGTGATCACATTAAATCGAATGTATGTATGTTTCATTCCTGTGTCGGAGCAGTGTCGTGCTGAGACCTATCACAGTATATAAACACAGAGCTGTAAGCTTGGTTTCATTAACATTCATACAAATGCAATACCCAGGATTTGGTCAGCAGATGTCACCATTTTAGACTTTTCCATTTTCACCACAATTACTTCATAGTGACTCAGTGCTTCATTTCTCCCACAGCAATGTTTATTTAACAAGTAGCTCCAATGCTAACAGCAGCTAAAAACACAATGTCTTCCGTCCATTGTGTTCAGGGGCCTGGAGGCTATTCTTTCTTTCAGCCATTCTTACAGTTCAGGTTTATTTATGTTTGTTTTGGAGACTTCATAGAGAGGAAGATTTGATGTAAGAAGAAAGAAGGACTGTAGATACGACGGAAAATGAAAAAGAAGATGAGAGAAAAATTGCAGGAAGATAGAAGAAGAGCAGCGGAGAGAAAGGAAATTGCAGAGGAGGAATAATGACATTAAACTGCTCAGGAGATGCCATGTCATTGATTTTGACAGAATGCTTTTGTTTCAAGGTGTTTCAGGATTTATTTATTTTTACCTAGTTTACTTCCTGTTTCCCTTTTCTGTTTATCAGACTGACAGATCTTCTCTGTGTGTGATACTGAACAGATGTTTCATCACTTCATCTGCTGTGTATGAAGGTCAGAATAAGATTTATGTTTGGACACCAGGTCTCTGACTGAAAGGTCAGGAAGTAATAAAGCTCTGTAATTGGCTCTTCACTCATTCCTTGCTGACCTCTTATTGGTCAGGAGACTTTGTGAGGTTGTAATACTGCAGCAGACTGAATACTGATTCTGATATCGTCAAATCTGTTGCTGTTATTTGGATTGAATACACATATTTAGACTTTAATACCAGGGCTGTGTTCTATTGATTCTGTTGTCATCAACCTTGAGACCTAAAGGTCTTAATGAAACTGTTTAAACTGATTAATGATTAATGTAATTTCTTTCTTAATTAAATCTTTTATCTTGAGGATTTTTTAACTTAAGTTACAAAGGTTGAAAGCCAAACCCAGGTGGATTTAATAGGGGATTTGATCCTTGAACCCCAAAGCAAATAATGACCCGTTCACTACAGTTCATGTAGGATTTTTTTTAAAATTGTGTTTTCTGTAAATTATAATATCTCCATACACAATGATTTAACTCATATACTATAAATATGACATGATCTTTTCCTGCTCGAACAAACTCATGTTTGCCTCTAAACACTGTTGTGTTTGTTTCTTTGGATAAAGGATTGTGTTTGTTTGTTTAAGCTTTTGTTCTTGAATGTAGGACAGAGTGTGTGTTTGTGTGAGTGTGTATGTGTGTGTGTCCAGAGCCTGAAGAACAGTATATGAGCCTCATATGAGAGCGACAGCAGCTCTGTCTCCTCCAGCACATTGATTTCCCTCTTGTCTTTCCTCCAGTCCAGATAATGGATAATAATATAATACACTCTATAGCACATATCTCTAACCTTAACCATCACTACAACATGTCTGAGCATTTAAATCAACTGATTTCAAGGTAACTGGGTCATCACACTAATGTTCTCCCTCTTCCATGGACGCCTTTTTTTGCTTTCCATCCTCATTTCCCTCTATATCTGTTATTTCTTTACTCATCCTTCCCTCTTTCTTAACTTTCCTTCCCTCTGTCCTTCTTTCATAGTTAATTGTTCCTTCTTTGCTTTCCTCTCCTGACCCCCCTCCACCCTCTAATCATCTTTGTTTTTTGATCAAACCTCCACTTAATTCTCTCTCTCTCTTCTTCTCTCTCTCCAGTTTACTCCAATGAAACTCGTCCACCCACGTTAGGAATCCTGTACCTCTCTCTTCCTCTCTCACACCATGAGCATCGTGGCTCTCTCACCCTTGGCCCCCGAGCCACCGTCCCCCATGATCACCTCCATCACACCCGTCACCCCGACCCTGGACCCCGACAGCTCCACCTCCCCCACCGCCGTCACCACCAACCCCCTCAGCCTGGATCCTGACCCTCAGTCCCAGGATGGAGCCTCCTCGCCGGGACCCGGACCCAGCCGAGGCATCCTCACTGGGGGAGGACCTCATCTGGGTCGAGACCCCTCCAGGAGGTAACAAATCAGCCATGATGAGATGAATCACAGTTTTATGAGGGATTGTTGGTGTTTTTTTTTTAGTGTATAATAGTTTAAGTGGTTGCAAAATAAATCTGAGGGGGTCGTTAGATGATTAATAAGATGTCCTTTGTCCTGAACTCCTGAATTTGTAATGTGAACTTTTATATTATGTTGAACAGGACAGTTTTTTCAAATCATTCTTTCACTTAAAAGATTCTCAAGCAAAAATGTTTCGGGACGACTGTCCTAACACGTGAAATAAAATTCTGTCGGTGCAGGCCTTGAGCTGATTTTATAGGTTTTGTTAGACTTTAAATTAGGAATATGCAAGAAATGAAATAAGTCCTTCACCTTAAGTTCAGTTAAGATCTTTAATTTATGGTTTGTCACTTGATGTTAGAGGAGTTTCACAACAAACTGACTCAGACACACAGACCAGACTTTATAAAATGTATTAACTTGTTATATCAAATGTTTTTGCAGAGTTACCTAAAATTGCACATCCAGCAGCCCAGTCGTCTCATTTGGTGTTCGTGTCTACCTGATGAATGCAAGTGTTTTACCCCTGTATCAACTCTTAAGAAAAATATCTAAGAAAGAATCTGAACATATAATTTTCTGTTTCACTGTCCGTAATAACAACTCTTTCCTTATCAGATGTATTCATTTGGTCTGTTGTTGTCCTGCGATAAATTCTCCCTTCTCCCCTCCTGTCTGATGATTTTTGAGGCTGCAGTTTGTGGTGTAACACAATTCAACATGACCACAAACTGCAGCCTCCAGAACCATCAGACAGTTGAATTGATACAGTTTCAGTAAAAACTTAAAATTCTAACCTTCATTAAGGATGATTTATTGCAGCACTGCAGACTGTATTAGGTTTTATAAGAAGCCTGATATTCATCACCACCACATTTCATTTTTGATTTTGTACATGTGTGACTTGTGTAAGTCATCATTTATTTGCCAAAATTATGAACAAAATTACATCATAGCAGCCATTTTACATGCAGTAAGAAAAAACAATAAACTACAAAACTAACTATTACTTTTTATTTTGGTATGAAAACCCACATTTTAATTTCACCAAGTATCCTGTATCATAAGTACAAATCGCTAATGGTTTTAGATGGACCTCCTGCCTCCATAGACACACATATATATTTATAGTAGATTTATAGTATAGAGTGATAACCAGTGGGAAAAGTCCAACAGCTGGCTGAATAAAGGGACATCTGGTTCTGCTGTTGTGGTTCAGCCAAAAACACTGATCAGTGCAGCATTAAATCTTTATCTGACAACAGTATGTGTTGCTGCAGGTCAAAGAAACCTCCGCCCCTCCACACTGGAGCCGACTGGAAGGTCGTCCTCCACCTACCAGAGATCGAGACGTGGCTGAGAGCGACCAGCGACAGAGTCACACAGCTCACACACTCTGTGGGACAAGACAGTGACAACAGACACGTGGACGTCCACCTGGTGCAGCTTAAGGTAAACAAGGACACCTCTGTGTCTGACTTTCTGACTGTGCTGGTCCTGAGAAATGGAGAAATATTGGGCACTGCACGAGCAATAAGAAACCGGCACAAACACAACAGGGTTTTAACCCATAAAGGGTTAAGAAAACAAACACCTTTGGAATAATGAAGACAGCAGGAGGACAGGTGACGTTTAAGAGATTAAATTCTCTGACTTTTTCCCTTTAAGAAACAAACAACATTATGAATCTGATCATCCTCTTTATCTCTGACTGATCTGTTCCACTGTCACAGAGACCTTCACTGGTAACATCCTCACTGGGAGTTTATCTCCACCATCAATGTATGGAAACATCTTCTCAGTGAAAGTGTGTGTGAAGGTGTGTATGTGTGTGTTAGTATCAGGATCAGAGAACGACAACTTTCTTCTGTTCCAGTTCAGATTCACTCTGATCCTCTGGAAGCTTCTTCTTAACTGAGAGAATAGTTATTGAAGCTGGTGGTGAGAGTTCAAAGTAGTTACCTTCATACAGCCATATTCCCCATAATCCAGACTGTATGAATCCCTTCCTCTGGACAGACTCTGCTAACACACCCAGTCTCCAGACTGTATTGTCTCCAACCTCGACATCCCAGCTGTGAGTCCCTGAGTTAAAACCCTCAGAGCCCAGGACAGACCAGCAATAATCAAATCTCTCTGGATTGTCAGGAAGCTGCTGTTCCTCTCCATGTCTCACACTGGTCAGATCTTCAGACAGGATGAGTCTTGGATGAGCAGTGTTTGGATCCAGAACCACAGGACTGTAGGAGACCATGTCCTTCATCTTGTTCCAGATGTTGAAGGTCAGGTTGCCCAGGTGTTTGGCCTGGTCTATCAGAGCTCCTGAGAGCAGCTGGTGATCCTCCAGCAGGGGGCGCTGCTGGACTCTTTCCACTGCAGCCTTGTAGTTGTTGAGGAATGAGACGTCTTCAGCTCTCAGCTCGTCCTCTGTGGCTCTGACTGTGTGTGAAAGAGCTGCTATCTCTCTGCTCAGAGCCTCCATCTTCTCCTTTCATCATCTGACTCTTCTGCTCCTCTTCCTCCCTCAGTGCAGCCATCCTGGCCTCCTCTTCCTCTTCTAGAAACTGGTGAAGCTTCTTAAACTGCTCCTTAATCTGCCTCTCTGTGTGTCGGGCCTGGACCTTAATGTGTTCTGCTGTTTGATCAAACTTCACTTTAACTTCTTCTAAACTCTTTAACTTCTTCTTTAAGGACTTCAGAGTTTCCTGAAGTTCCTTCTTGTGTTGTCGTGCAGCTTCATCGATGGGTCTGAATCTGTGGTTGGAGTGTTTTTCTGAATCTCTGCAGACGACACACACTGGCTGCTGATGGTCCAGACAGAAGAGTTTGAGTTTCTCAGAGTGCAGACTGCAGAGAGCCTCTGAAGATCTCTGATCTCTCTCCTGTAAGAAGGACTCACACAGGTTCTTTAACACCAGACTAAACAGGTGGATTTTCTCTTGAAGATCTTCTCTTACAAACTGGACAGTCTGGTGTTGGTTTCTCTCTCCACCATCTCTTCAGACAGTCTTTACAGAAGCTGTGGCTACATGACAGAACAACAGGATCTCTAAAGACCTCCTGACAGACCGGACAGCAGAGATCCTCCTCTGATCTGGAAGCCATTTAGTCTGAGTGAAGCTGAAAACACAGCAGACAGAAAGTAACAGTCAGTCATGGCTCCCCTCCCTCCTCTACTAACTTCACTGAGATTCACTTTCACTTTGAGTGGTGGTTTTAGTCAAACTCACCTTCAGTGTGTGGAGAGTCAGCAGGTTGAAGCAGCAGTGTTGTAGTTTTCCTCTTTTCTCTCCTGTAGCTGGACTCACTCAGAGGAAGCTGTTAGTTTGGTCTGAAGGTGAATCTGATCAAATGTTTTTCAGCCTGTGTCTCTTTAGTGACGAGGAACAAACTGTTTCCTGGTTTGTTTCTGGTGAGTCAGGTTAGGGGAGGAGCTTTGTCAGAGCTGCTCTGCTGAATGCTGTCGTTTATATGTAAAGCAGGTTGAGTTAGGTTGATGTGAGTGTGCCACAAGATTTTATGAAGGGGCTGCCATTGAATATTGAGATGAACCAATACAATAAGGGGCTGTAGAGTCACTATTATCTTTGTAAATATATTTAACATGCAGTCTACTGAA
Source organism: Lates calcarifer (assembly GCF_001640805.2). Lineage (NCBI taxonomy): Eukaryota > Metazoa > Chordata > Actinopteri > Centropomidae > Lates > Lates calcarifer. Next base: position 23,487,361 of record NC_066851.1, read on the forward strand.
CCTGTACTTTAAATTGTTTTTAGTGTAAAATGAATAAAATACAGTAACAGAACAGAGCAGGGTCAGATCAAACTGTTCAAGTTAGTCTTTTATTAGTAATTTTATTTGATCAGCCAACACAGACTCAGACACAGAGACATAAAAGACACAAAGTAAACCCTTTGATCTTATTTTGCATGTTTTTTTAACATGTTGAATTATTGCTGACTATTTTTGTGTTAGTTTATCTCTGACACTGGTTATATCAGACCCCAGTGTGTTGCTCAGTGTCTGGGGGTGGGTCGCCTTCTCCTTCCTGCTGCCCTGACAGTTTTTAATGTCCACTTTCTGGACACTCCTGCAAATATTAATTATCTTGCTGTTAAAAGCTGTTGACAATATTGAACTGGAACCTGTTTAAATGAACTTAAAGGCTTGTAAATTTTGATGCACAACTAAACAGCAGGCCATAAGCATCAAACACACAGAATCACAGAACTGAGCTTAAAGTGCCTGTAACTGCAGGTGGACAAACGAGAAGTAAAACACAGCACGTGTCAGATATTCTTCTTATTATTGTCCAAATTTGGATCTTTCTAAATCTCCAAAAAGATGCCAGTGAATAGTGAACCCAGAGTTGAGGCTTCTCAACCTTTTTTGGCATCCAAACAGGATTTTAATCGACTTGGAACTGACTAAATATGGTCTGAACTGGATTCCTGAATCAAAAGAAATTTCCATCTCTGCAGCAGAGCCGACAGGTCGACTGCCTCTCAGTGTGACCTCTGTGTCCAAAGGCAGGAGAACAGTTGCTAACATATAAGCGAACATGTATTGACAGAGCAGCGGTCGATTCAACTGTCTGACCTCAGGCAGTAAATTTCCCACGATGCCCTTCCTCTCTCTGCAGTCTTGGTGTTATGTAATGACAGGCTTCCACGGGTCACACAGTTTGACCATTCATGTATTTATGTAACTGCAGTCAGTGTGCAGCCTTCCAGACCCTGAGCAGTCAACTTCTGATACTTCATCATCACACTGAACTCCTCCTCTTCATCACAGGAGAGAAGAGTTTTCACTCTGATTCAGTTTGGTTCCTGAACAGAGCTGTTCCTCTGCTGTTTAGGCCTCTATTAGCCATTTCCTCAGCTTTCACTGTTTCCTATTGATCATGAACACTGGCTGAACATTTATAGTTTGGACACATGAAACTGATTCGTTGCCCTGTGGGAGGCAGCGATGCATTTCCTTTGTCAAATCTGTGGGCTGGGTCTATTTGTTGGCGAGTTCCAGGTGAACCAAATCACCTGATGATTGACAGACATGTAATGTATCTGTGGGCTGTGGATAAAGGCAGCTGATGTGATTTGAGAACAAACTGAGTCCAGTGTGTTTCCTGCTTCTTCTCAGCATTTGGGTTTTGAATTGTTGATTTGAGAAAGAATCTGCAGCAGTTACTGTTACGCTGCATTTCAGTGCTGCTGGAAAAAATCTGACACGTGAGACTTTGAAAGTGATAATCAAACATGAACCATTGCAGAGCTTCTGCAGCTGTTTGTTCACTCATTCACTCATTCACTCATTCATACAGATGCTGTTTTATTCTGCTCAGTTTCAGTAGACATGGAGGATCTTTTATTGATGAGTGTGTATTTTTAACTACAGTGACTCAGATGTTTCCTCTTCATCAGGCGGCTGCTGCTCCGAGGTTTTTCTTTACTGTGTCGGTATTTTCAGAGACCTCTCCTCCTCTCCTCTCCTCTCTCCTCCTCCCTGCTTTCTGAATAAAACATGGCAGCAGCAGCCGTTGAGCTCCAGACGCTCTGATGCTCGACACACTGATGGGAAAGTGAGGAGAAAGCAGACTGAGAGTGTGTGATGGAGAGAGAGAGAGAGGATGTTTTCTGTTTCCTGTCAGAGATCTTGTCTGTAGCTGAGTCACTCTCACGCTGGATTTCATACTCGCATTGTCTCTTTAAACCCTAACACCAACTGGAAATCCAAAATCTGAACCAAACCAGTGTCTAGTTTAGTCACAGATCAGGTCACGACTCTTTTTCTTCATATGTGAAAATTATGTCCTAAACAGTTGCTCGCAGCTGGGTGTGACCCCCCCCTCTCATTCACACATTTCTATCCATGGTGAGACAGAACAGGCCAGTTAGAACCAGGTTTGATACAGTGACAGAGGTGCACCCCTCAAGCATTGTTTTTTAGATAGCTCCCGCTGATGTGCAGATGTCTGTTGAATCTTCACCACATCTTTAGCTTCAATCTTTGGTCCTCACAAAGACAGAGGTAGAAGTAGAACGGACACACACACACAAAGATCTTCAGTCCGACAGACTCAGTATCTGTTTGTTCCCAGATTACACAGCTCTGTGTGTGTGTGTGTGTGTGTGTGTGTGTGTGTGTGTTTGTGGTCCTGGGATGTGCTGGCTCTCTGCCTGGTTCTGGGAAATGACTAAAGTGACAAGGTCAGACTTATGTGACGACATTGTGTGTGTGTGTGTGTGTGTGTGTGTGTGTGTGAGACAGAGCAACAACTACAGCTTTGTGTCCTGATCTGTGTGTGTCTGTGTGTGAGTGCATTTGATTTATCTGCTGCTGATGTTTCTGTTCTCTGACTCTTCACTAGAACCAGAGACAAACTCTACTTTTTAAACTGAATTCATTAAAAATGAACTCATGTTTGTCTTTGTAAAGAGTAGCTTCAGGCTGTAAAGCAGTGTGTTGCTGCAGCAAGGTGAGACTCCAACACTGGGGGTCAGGTGCTAAGTCACTTTCTGTGTAGTAAGGTCACCTGGTGGCGCCCTCTGGTGGTGAGAACACCTCAGAACTTGCTGGTAACTGCTGGAAAGTGAAAGAAAATGTTGAGGAATATTTAGAATAAATGCCACTCAGTGCCATGCTTTGCAATTCAATATAAAATTGGATCCACAGACATTTAAGTGACATGAAACTTGTTCCTCTGCCCAGTCTTAGTCAGTGTTCTTATGACAACAATTAAATCTTCTGTCCTTCATGGTTTGAGATCCGGCTGCTTGTCAGAGCTCTGCTGACAGACAAAGACGACGTTAAGAAGTAACAAAGGAAGGACAGATAGAAGCTGGAGTCCAGTCAGTGCTGGAGGGAAAAAACCACAAATAAAAACAGATGTGACGCCTTCTGTTTTTGTTCGCGCTGCGTGAATTCTGACACATCTGTCAATTCGTGTTGGTGTCAGATCTGAGCTGCAGCCACAGCAGAAATCTCACCAGTCACACATTCAGTCATAATCCATCAGTGAGCAGCAGCTTTCTGAATGAAGTCTGACAGTAAAACAGGAGAGATCCAGTTTGTCACTTGAGCTGGAGGTCGTTCCAGACGTTCACCAACGTTCTCTTTCTACTAAAGACAGTTTTAAAAATGTTTCTGCCTTCCAACGGCGGCAAACATCACACAGTTTGATCTGACTGACGGTGGCTGTGTGTTGTGGAAGTGTGTGTGTTGCACTAAACATTAACTTTGACTTGATTTTTTTGATAGAACTGAGAGACTCATTCCCTGGTCGACAGCTCCATCTAGTGGTAAATCTTCTGTATTACAACAGTGAAGACACATTCTCACTGACAGAAATACAAACATGTCTTGCCAGATTGTAAAGCTAAGGTGGAGGGAAAACGTCATTTGAACACACCTGTTCAAAGTTTTATTTATTTATGATTTTTCTTTTATTCAGCTCTGCATGTAGTTGCTTTAACATTCTGCATATACTGTGATAAATAGTTATCAATAACACAAATCAATCTCATCTCAACAATACAACAAATAGTGGCTGCTGATAGAAAGAGATCTTTTCTAGTTAAAGACATACACTTATAAACACTTATAAAAGTCACCAACCACATGTTACATTTCATTGATTTAATCCAAAAACATAAATGAAAGTGTTAGTTTTTTGGGAGAGTGTATCCAACCCAGTACATCTGATCATGTTAGTCTGAACATTGTTCCCCCTAAAACCAGGGTTATTCACACTAACTAGGTGTGTTTTTGAGCTTAGGATGGAGCTAACAGTTTCCCCCTGCTTCCAGCCTTTATGCTAAGCTAAGCTAACCATCCAGATCTCTACTTAACACATGAACATGAAATGTTCTAATATCTTATATTGTGAAATTAAAGTTTGAGCTGGTAGCATCGAATGCTACACTTCAGTCCTGCCTATGAGCAGTGTAGCACTGCTGCTAACTGCTGATGTTTCTGTGTTTACAGTTTGTTTGGAAGCCGGTAAATGATTGTGTTTTGTATTTAAGTTCTTCAGTATCATCGGCAGCTGATGTCTGGATTCAACCTGTCAGGGTTTGTAGCTGCGCACAGAGCGTCTGATTGGACGTTACCTCGACACAGAGCATCCCGGTTGGAGTCAGCACGAGCTTTATTTGACTTAATTGCGGGCGTGGCGTTTGGTGCAGATGGGAGCAGACAGATCTCCAGACTGCTGTTTGAAATTGGATTCACGCCTCCGGTGATCTCTCCTTTTCTTCTTCCTGTCCTCGCTGCTCTTTCCTCGCTTTGTTTCTTTCTTTTATCCTCTCCTTCTTTTCTTCTCTCTCTTCCTCTCTCTGTCAGATTTATAATGCGTTTGCCTGCAGGGCGTTTTTCTATAACTTGACCTTGCCACAGAGAGACTGTAGGACATGATTATAGTGATGCAACCAATGTTTCTGTCTGTGTGTGTGTGTGTGTGTGTGTGTGTGTGTTGGTATGCCAGCCTCTCAGCCATTCTAAGCATCCGGCTGCAGGCAGTGTGTAACAGCTGCATGGAGAATGTCCTGGGCTGCTCTGACTGGGAGAGGCTGCTGGTGTGAACACACATTACAGTGACACACACACACACACCACACACACACACACACACACACACACACACACACAGGCTCACGTGTCCCATCAGTAGACACAACTGCAGCAGAGACTTTAGAGACTCACTGAGTTTTCACACCACACTTTGTTTGCTCTTGTTTGAATCAGTTGTAAACTTGAAGCATTGTTTTCTGCAGTGAAAGCAACAAAATAGAATAAGCTCTTGTGTTCTGGATTAGTGTAAATTTCTGTGAGAGAAACACTGCTCTGTAATTTCAGACAGCAGAATTAGCATTTGCTAATACCTGTACTAATTATCTGTGCTATACACCAGACAAACCTATGCAAAGCACACCTGGCTACAGGTTGGATCACATTCTCATCACAAACTGTTGCAGAGTTTGTTGGGACCGGACCAAGACTCCTGGTCTCAGTTCAACCTTTATGCTGTTTTTTTTTTTTGGTCTGGACCTGACTGTGATTACTTCAAACCTGCCCAAATCAATCACACCACAGGGGGAACCAGAGTCCAACTAAACAGACTGGACTGTGCAGGTGTGAAAACACCTGAGTCAGTGTTCCTGTTTACTGTATTAGATCATTTTTGGTTCCTTTCTCCTTTTGAATCTTCATTGTAGCTTAAAAGTCATTGCTGTGGTGTCACCTGTCAGTCAGACAGTGTGTACTGTATCAGGACTGTATCATCCTCTTTGCAGAGGCAGTTTGAGTAGTAGCTTTGGATGCTGGACTTTCACCTTTTCTTATGGACTTTACTTTGGAGAAGCTCTTCAGCTTCAGCTCTGTTTGCTCTGAATGAACGTCGTCTTTCATGTAAATCATACTGTAAAGTTATAGAAAGTAGTTTCTGTTAAAATCATGAACATCATCTCACAGTTTTGCACCATGATCAGGCTTTTACAGTAAACGTGATCCATTTGTCCCTGATTCAGACCAACACAGTTTTATTTAAACACAGTCCAGAAGCTGCAGAGTCCAGCCTGCATGTCTCCCAGCTGTCATGATATTTCTGTCTCCTGATGTCACTGTTGCTGCAACGCCAGGAATCCTGGGAACTGCCCTCAGCATGGAGGGATAGATATTAATGTAAGGGAAAGAGAGGACAGAAGGAAAGAAGGAGAGTAGGAAAGAAGAAAAGTTGGTAGTGGGAGTTGGTGGTTCACTAAGTTCAGCTGACCTTTTCAACTCACTCACACTCAAATATCATCACTGTCAGCTGAGACCAGGACATCTCCAAAACCTCCGAACTGCAGAAAAGGCAGGGAGTGAATTGTAGAGCTTTTAAGATTAGTGATTAGGAAATGGAGGAAATCTATGAAGGTCCTCACAGTTACAGAAATATAACTGTCAGTACATACAGAGACACAGCAGCAGCAAGAGAGCTGATTGCTCATGAAGTGCTGTGATCTGCCTGTTTGTTCACTGTTCTCCAACATGGCCGATGTTTAGAGCGGCAGAACAACACCTGCAGGTTTTAATCTGGATGAACTCAGCTGTTTGTCTGTTAGCGTGATCCCCGAGACACAAAACAACAACAAGGATCAAATGACTGAGTGAATTATGGCTCTTGTCTGTCAGGAGCTACTGAACACCATCTAACATTGGTCTCCCTCTGCTAACCATGAAAACAGTCTTTTCCTCAACCGTTACCAAGTCGTTTTAGTTGCCTGAGTCTAATAGAACCTGAAGCACAGAGGCAGCAGATCAGAAATATCTGTCGCTTTTCTACACAGCACAACAGAGGTGCACCAGTCTCATCCCAAGCAGATATTAAACAGAAAGAATCCAACAGCTGCTGTTAAAGTCTGTCAGTTTTCAGGGCCTGACACTTTACAGTCAGACATGTATTATTATTTTAATGATGAAATACGTTTTCTTTCCAGGAAATAGCCTTAACCTTCTCTTCTCTCCCTCTCTCTCCTTTGTCCTTCTCACAACTGTCACAATAGGCAGCTGTTGCACTGCAGACAATACAAGTGTGTGTGTCTGAGCGAGTGCTGACACTCTGGTGTGTTTTCATGTATGAAAGGAAAAAACACTTTTCTGTGCTGTTCTTCTTCTTCCATCTTACAGCTGTAAACCTTCAGAGTGAGGACGTTGTCTGGTCCTTATGTCAACACGTGAGTTTAGGTTTAAAGAATGAGGCTGAAGGCTTAAGGGTCAGTGAATGTATCATGTCACAAACAGAGAAGATACAAAACTTGTGTGTGTGTGTTTACAACACAGTACAACACAACCAGTGGTGGAGACAGTCAAAGCGGGCCCTGCCCATCACAATGCATCATAACCCAGAGGTCCACATGGGCACATTTTTGAACTCAAATCATCCATTAACCTTTATTTAAATGTCATTTAGAGATGCAGCACAGAGGTATGAGTTCATAAGCTGTATGCATGTGTATGTAAAACCGATATGTTATTGTATTGGTAAGTATTTGATATTATTACTGCAAGATAGAAGGAACTGATAAAGAAAGGCTGAACCTTTGTGAGTGGCAGTAGCTGCAGATTCAGGAGGAACACCAAATGAGGGAATGTCCTCTAGAGGACTGGTGTTAACTGTCACCAGTCTGTACATACAACACACAGGCTTTACTAACATGTAAACCTGCTTGTGTTGTTGTTGTTGTTGTTGTTGTGTGTGTGACGCCTTGTTTACACAGACGCAGTAAATTTGATGACATGTTTATGTGTTGAAAGTCGTGTCTGGAACTTTCCTGTCCACAAATAAAAGCCTTTTAGTTTGTGGACCTTGTTCTCCTGCTGCAGCCTTAACGTTAACCCAGTGATATTCAAGTGTAATGTAAATGTTACCAGGTCAGAGTAAGACTGCTGCCGTGACTTTTACATAAAAATGACTCGTACGTTCATTCAGATGTGAGAGGAGCTTTGTACAGTCACATGTCTGCACCTCCAGAGCTTTTACAGAAAGTTACAGAATATAGTTGATGTTTAGAGAGAAAAGGGGCAGACAGGGGAAGTACAACAGACTAGTGTGTGTGTGTGTGTGTGTGTGTGTGTGTGTGTGTGTGTATGTATGTTTTAAGTGGTAGGAATGACACCCAGAATGTACAGCCACAGTGTGTGTGTGAGTGTGTGTGAGGGGGTGGGTGAGGTTGGTCCTAAAATAACTTCTCCAACTGTTGTCACCCCTCCCTTCTCTCCCCAACACCCCCACTCAAGAAGCAGGTCACCACACACACACACACACACACACACACACACACACACACACACACACACACCATGTCAGTCGGTCACCATTTCCCACATGGGAGCAGCAGCAGTGTGTTTGGTGCTTTGGACTGAAGAACCACGCTCGATCTGTGTCAACTTTCTGACTTTTTAAAAAACTTTTTTTTATCGTATTAGTGTCTGAGGAACAGTTTTGGATTCTGATTTCTGATTTTTGAATGTTGAAAAAAAAAAGATTGATCTGATAACAGACGGTCAAATGGTGTGAAAAGGTAAGACTCTGTTTTTGTTCTCTGACCTCTGACCTGCTCAGCGTCGGCTGCTGTGAATGATTTTGTCGAAGGTCATTTTCACTTAAATGGAGAAAGTATAAATGAAAAGGGTGGTTGATGCTGCATAACCAAAGTCTGGTTAAGCTTCCTCAGGCAGTTTTGGTGTCGTCATGTCACAGGATCACTTTTTAGAGACTAAAACATAAACATCTCTGTGTTCAGAAAGATTCCTGCTGTTGAAATCACATGAAAAGTTGACAGTGCTTTGTTGGTGATGCAGTTTAACTTCAGTATGAACCGGATGTTTGTGGCAGGATGGTGTTTTCAGACCGGTTTCATGGTTTAAAAATGCTTCACACAAAATGATGTTTATCTCTTTATCTTTTTAATCTTTTTCTATTCAGGAATTTCTCTAATCTGTGATGATCTTCTTGTATTTATGAAAGCCTGAACCCCCAAAATGTGCAGTTTCCTACCATGCAAAAGCTCATGTAAAACAACACTATAATCATGAAATCATTTTTAGTCTAAATGAAGCATCACAGAATGCAAAGTGAGTCCAGAGAAGAAGAGGCAGTGACGCTGCCAGCTTCTCCATCCTCATGATTTTCCCTCTGAATCTACCAGGATTTGAACAAGTCTACATTACCTGTTCTTTAACAGGGGTTAACAGGATGTAAACCTGGAGACTGAGAGATGTTTTCAGTCCTAGATGAGGATGAAGTCAGTAAAATCAGCCATTTGTGTATTTTTGTTTTCTGCCTCTTTGCTTCACTTGGTTTTGCTCAAACATCTTTTTTCCTCCTCAACAAATCAGTCTTTAACTTTTCTCCGATCTTGCCGATGCTGTGTCCGGCTGCTCTGTGAACTGTTGTTGTTCAGTCGCTCTTTTTCTGCCTCTTTACACATGTATACTGACAACTTCTCATTTTCTCGTGTCTCTGAGTTACACTTTGGTCCTGGCAGAGTTGAAGTAGTTCAAATATCCAGCAGCAGAGAAACTGCTGCAGATAACCCAGCTCTGAACGCGCCGGCCATGAACGCAACCTGAGACGAAAAGGCAGGAGTTGGGAGTCTTTTCTCAGAAGCTACCACTTTGAAAAAATTACTGTAACAAGTCTTTGTATCGCAGCAGCGGGTCGTCTTTGAAGCCGCTTAATTTGAATACTCCAGGGGGAGAAGGAGCAGGGAGTATTTGATCTCCAAGGTAAAACACGCTGCGCTGATGGGCTGAAGTGGAGGAAGTTGAAGGTTATTAGATCGAATGGGTGCGGATGAGGCGGAGCTGTCGCTGGTGGTTTGAACGCAGCAGCTCTGAAGCCCTTGATGTTGGCGGTGATGAGGGCGAGATGGGATTGGAGCTGAAGCCAGAGTCGACTTGTTTCAGATAGATTTTAGGCAATTAGAAACCCTGCTGGACGTATGGACTCTGTGATTGACAGGTCATGTCTTGACTCTACGTGACCGGGGTGCAAGAGAACGTGTTCTATATTGAGCGTGTATCATAGAATCTATTATCCAGAATTAGAAAGCTAGTATGAATGTATTACTGTAAATCACACACACACACACGCACACAAGGGTTGGTATAGACACATGCTTGGGGCAAACTGAGCCTTTTAAAGTAAATCAACTGTCAGATTAAAAGTAAAAGTTGCTGAAATGCCCCTGAAGTTTTCTCTTCTCAGTTTGAGTTGTGAAACTTTCAGGTGACTGTGTGTTGAACTTGTCACATGAGGGTGACGCAGTAATCATATTTGTTGTTTGTCATCTACCATGTGACGAGGTGAGCATGGTTCAGTTTTCAAGCTTTGGGATGATTCACAATTTTTATCATCTTTTCTGCAAAATGCAAAAAGATTCAGTGTCATATTTTCCAGGACTCAGTTTGTAGGATTTAGGGGAGGATGTATTGGCAGAAATGGAATATACATTGTGTAATTATGTTTTCATTAGTGTACAGTCACCTGAAACTAAGACTAAGACTCTGAGCAGGTCCTCCTCCGTGGAGCCTGCCATGTTTCTACAGTAGCCCAGAGAGGACAAAACAAACACAGGCTCTAGAGTGGGCCCCTCATATTTCTACCTTACCACAGGTTCTCCTATAGGCTTGGACAGGAAGTAGTGAGGGGAGGAGTATTCAGCTGGTTGCATCTCTGAAACTTCTGAAACCTACATCCTACACATTGGTCCTTTAATGTACACGATAGTCGTATTGCAATAATTTTAAAAACCTGCAAATGGATCTACGTCCTGTGGACTGCTGGTGCTGGATGCTTCAGCTAAACAGAGTCCAGATATCCACGTGAATAATTAGTTTCAGCAGCAGCCTGCACCTGCTCCTCAGCCTCTGCTGTTAGTTAGATAATACCTCGTCACAGAGCGCAGATCAGTCTTTGTTTTCAGTCTGTCCCTCTTCTAGATGTCACTGTTAAATTCACTCTGACGTATCTGGAGCCAGGAGACACCTGGAGTCATGACAGATGCAGCAGGTGTGTCTCAGCTGTAACATCACAGTTCACTGGGACTGTTGTGATGCAGGACGACTGTTTCACCAGATTACTTTTTGATTCAGAGTAAACTTTCTGCACATGTTGTAAATTTCATGACGTAGACAGACTAGAAATATCTCTTCTACAACATAATCCACTTCTCCACTGACCATGAAGAACTCTCAGAGAAATAACTACAGCCAGAGCTACAGAGAGCCTGCTGCTGTTTCACTGGTCAGAACTGATCAATCATAGTTCACTCTCTAGCTGCTGTTATGAACTGTAATCTGTTTGTGGTATTTTCTGTGTTTCTGCTGAAAACATGATTGATGTGATGTGGATATTCAGCTGTGCAACCATGACAGAAGTCGCCAGCTTTACAGTCTGTATCATAACGTGTGAATTATGTTTTTGTTGTGTTGAAGATGCAAATTGACAAAATAATAATTTCTAACTCAAACCCAAACCAATATGTACAGCAGCATCAGGTCACTGGGACAAAAACCACTCCTCAGGAAAAAATGTGCAAGAATGTGCAGCACCCTGATACACACACACACACACACACACACACACACACACACACACACACACACACACACACACACACACACACGGCGAGGTCTCATTAGCTCTCAGCAGTCTGACTGGACCGAAGATCATCTAACAAATGACTTCAGATGGAAACGACAGACTCCTGTGTTAATTCAGTCAGATAGGGCCTTTGTTAAGTGCTGTGTGTGTGTGTGTGTGTGTGTGTGTGTGTGTGTGTATGTGAGTGTGTGTGTCTCTATATTAGCATTTGAAAGCTGTGTGTGAATTATTGAAGCATCTGAAAGACACCGGTGACATTTTCACCACTGTTTTAGAAAGACATGACAGCACTTTGATGATGAAACTGAGTGTGTGTGTGTGTGTGTGTGTGTGTGTGTGTGTGTGTGTGTTTTAATGATGACTTCACATTCATTTTGTGTAGATAAAGGGACTTGTGTATGTACAGTATATATTTAACTTCACTCAAGCTTTGTGTGTGTACAGTTTGTGTGTCAGGTCTACTTCAGAGTTTCTGTGTGTGTGTGTGTGTGTGTGTGTGTGTGTGTGTGTGTGTGTGTGTTTCCTGGACAGCGTGTTAACCACACTCTTACTACGCTCCATCCTCTCGGGGCTCGTTCTTGATCTCCCATTGGGATGTTTTTGATGAGGCGGCGGCGTCCCCTCGGAGCTGTGGGTTCGGCTGTGAGATAAAAGCGTCGTATGAACCGCACGCTTTACACCAGATATCCTGATTGAGAAAGACGTGACGAGCTCTCAGTGCTGTCTTCAGGGATGCAACTACAAGCTCAGAAACATGCTCATCACTTCTATCACTTGAAATGCACTTGATTTCAGTTTTAGTGTCCGCTCTGGGAAAGAGAATAAAACAAGCCTTCATGCTTGATTGGCAGCTCAGTCCCTTTTTCTACTGGTTCAGAGCTGTGTTAAAGAGTTGTGTTTGTGTCCACCTGATGAATGTAACTTTAAAATTCACTCTTCCTTTAGCTCTGGCTTGGTCTCCACCAGCTCCTGGGAAAAATATCAGTGTGTTTAGCAGCTGAATGCTGCACCGTCACCAGCTGGTCTCTGACGGTGTCGGTTTGCTGCTGAGCAGGTATGCTGGCCGGTGGCTTTATCAGAGCTTGTCTGATGAAAACAGCTGCTGCTGCTGGAAGCAGGGTTGAGCACTGAGAGCTGGAGACCTGATTAGTGGAGTTTAACATCATTTACAAACAGTTTTCTGCTAGTTGGCCAGTAGGGTGCCGGATATCACCCCATTTTTGGTTGGCTGCTGCTGCGGCACCTACAGAGGTAGCTAAGATGTTTTGGCACAGCAGCATCCTAAATACAGCTCACCCGGTTCTCAGACTCATGCCAGACTCGTGATGAATGAGTAGTGAACTGGCCCCTGAGCTGCTGACTGACCCAAAATCAGCCCAGGTCTGCACTCCCAAACTTCCAGCTAAATCTGTCAGACGCATACGGGCCAGAGTCGGCCCACGTTTGGTCACCTGGAGGCAGAGCACAGACAGAAGTGTGCTGACACTCAGCCACTTTCAGTCTGACTCAGCCGGCCACCTGTGCTCGTACAGGTGACGTGATGAGCTCTGTGCACGCTGCTGCCTGTACCTGAGCTACATGCAGGCAGCATGTTCCAGCAGGGCTGCAGCCCCTCTTACAGTACTGATGAATTTATTTTGGAACTGTGCTCAGCAGGTCACACTGGTAGCCAAGCTAGCATGAGCCAAGCTGGCAGCATGCGTGACCTACATTCTCACATGCCGGGCGGTGTTTTAATCCAGGCAGCAGCAGAGAGGGAGGTGTTGTGTTGTTCAGGCAGGTCACCATGGAGCAGCATGGTGACTCAGCCACCAGGGGTGGTTGTAAAGTATCTGACGAGGGTTCGAAGCCAGGTCACCTGCTTCTTCAAAGGTCGTCTAATTTTAGTTTGAATGAGTTTAGTTCAAACAACACGGAGTGGAATAATAAAAATGAATAAAAGACATGAATACATTTTCTGATAATAAATGTCATGCTACGTTTAGAACATGATGTTATTATATTATGATGTTGCTTCTTTTTTCCCAAAAACTATTCCTTTAGGAATAGGATCAGGTAGTTTTCTCACTGTAGTTGTAGCTAACAGGTGTTCTGCCTCCATCATTAATGCAAATGGACGAAACATTAGGAATGTGATCATAGTTTAATTAACTCCTCTGTGAACTGAATGTTAAAAACTTTGTTAAGGTAGACTTTATAGCAGAGGTGTTGTATTAGATACATTAACTTGTACAGATGTACCTAATAAAGTGGCCACATGGTGTAGTGCAAGCTGTATGTTCATGCTAAGTAAACTTCTTGCACCCGCTGTTATTTTTGCTGCTGGAGTCTGTCTGTCTGTGAGTGTGTGTGGTTTTTGCAGCGTCTGAATTTAGTGTAGTAACATCAGTCAGTAATAAGTGTTAAATGGAGACGGTGCTGAGCCCTGACAGAGAGGCTCCATGTTTTTACAGATAAACCTGGAACTGATCCCACATGAAACTGACTCATGTCTAAAACTGGAACTGTGCCGTCACACATCAGTTCTGCTTTTACTGTGGCGCTCTGCAGATGTTTGTGTTCTCCACTGGCTCTGATACACACACACTACTGCAGCAGGGATCAGGTCCGGCTTTGTTACTCATTATTCTGTGACATTTTATCACTTTTGTAATGTTGCTGATTTTTTTTGTTTGTCTTTTTGTGTTGTGACTTCAGGACATCTGTGAGGACATCTCAGACCATGTGGAGCAGATTCATGCCCTGTTGGAGACAGAGTTCTCCCTGAAACTGCTGTCCTACTCCGTCAACATCATCGTCGACATCAGGCAAGTCTCCACAAGATGAGATGAGATGTACTTTCCATTTTGCATGCTGCTTCTCATGCTTTCATATACAGTGTCCCATCACTGTTTCTCTGTTCATTAGTTTCCTGTGGGTTTAATGTGTCTGCTTGACTTGAGTAGAAACTGTTGTAAACAAAAAACAAGTCTAGAACTATTCCTGCTTTATTGTTTCTATATTGATAAAGTTTTCTTAACCTAAGCAACTGTTTTTAAATGGCACTAATAATAATAAACTGATGAATCATCAGTTTTTATGTTGGCAGCTACAAACACTGTACATTCAGATGATTTCCAAAGGTTTTACTACACCTTTTAAACAGCTTCTTCTCACAGCATGAAGGAAAAACACTGTGAATGCATACCAATTCATTTTTTAATAAGTGTGGAGTGGGAAACAAATAATATCTCTTTGCTGTCAAAGAAAGTCACAGGATGTGGAATGAATACAAAAAGCAACTTTAAGTTCAGTAAAAGTTTCAGCACTTCCATAAACCACCTCACAGTTCTCAACAGTGACGTGGTTTGATATGTAATTGTTTTATTTAAAGCTGGTCATTAAGTGCAGGTGTTGTTGTGTCTGGCGGTTCAGGACGGTGCAGCTGCTGTGGCACCAGCTGAGAGTGTCAGTCCTTGTCCTGAAGGAGCGTCTGCTGCAGGGTCTGCAGGACTCCAACGGAAACTACACCCGCCAGACGGACATCCTGCAGGCCTTCAGCCAGGACCAGCACCAGGTAACACACAGACACACACACACACACACACACACCCATGTGGTCTCAGGTTTTGTGTTGATAATTTGAGAACTGATCAAAAGAAGCAGCAGTAATTTACTGATCTATTGAAACTGATGGATCCTTCCTCTCCAGACTCGTCTGGACGCTCTGACAGAGGTGGACGACTGCGGTCAGCTGACCATTCGCTGCAGCCAGGACTACTTCTCTTTAGACTGTGGTATCACTGCCTTCGAGTTGAGTGACTACAGCCCGAGTGACGAGCCTGAGTCCCGGGGAACTGAGCCAAGCAACCAGGACCCCTCCCAGGAGCAGGAGCAGGAGCAGGAGCAGGAGCAGGAGCTTGATCCGGCCCAAGACCAAAACCCAGATCTGGGGTCAGTGAAGAGTGAGGGACCCTGCCTCTCAAACCAAGAACTCTGTAACATTTCACCTGAACTCACCACACCCGGTGACTTAACAAACCACAACCATTCTCCTTCAATGTTACCCACAATGCAATGTGGCATGCCCAACCACAGTGAGAGTGTAAAGCGCCCACTGCAGGGTGTGAGCCACAGCATGGAGGTGTCCCCCACGCAGCCGTCGCTCCCCAAGAGAGCTGCCCTGTTCTCAGACGGAGGAACCGGGGTGGAGGACTCAAGGGGAGGTCTGGGGAAGGTTAACCCGCTGTCTGGGCTCCAATTCCAGGCCGAGCTGAGCCGAAGCACCCCCTCCCTCATGGATCCTCCAGATCGCTCCAAGTTCTGGTTGGAGCTGGACTCGGTTTATCCAGAAAATGTCTCACAGTCCTACGAGAGCCTGCAGGTTTGTCCTCCTTTTATTTGCACTTGTGTTTTATTTTTTGCAGATTTCATGATTCAGCAGCTAACATGTGGAACAACAAAGCATTGTGAATTTACCACAGCTCTTATAGATCACAGCCTCTGAAGTTAAGGCTGCTAGCTGAACACATGCTACCTTCGCTAACAGGAGAAAGAGCTCTTGTTATTTCAGTGTGCAATCTGATTTAATACACGTTAATGATAAACAACATGCACACATTCACATTGCATTTGCAGAATGTTTCCATGTGCTTCAGTTCATGTTACCTCCAGGTGGAAGGACCAACTGCCAAACAGGAAGTGGTAGAATCCACCTGGATTAGTAGGAGTGGAAACTCCGACTGTACTAAGTTTGATAATCTGTACTCTGCCATCTTTATTTCCCCCTCTGTCACATTTGTCCAATAAACCAGAGCCTCCTCCATAATGTCACCTTTAACCTTTTCCCTTTAACTAAACAGGTCATGAACGGGAGAAACCTGCAGAGAAACCATGTGAGCTCCAGACACGGTGGGCGCTCAGAGGGATGCGCTCAAAGACCTCTGACCGACCAGAGGGGCTCATCTGCGGCCAGGCGGACCTGCCAACGCCCCCCTGCCTCTCCAGGATCCGGCGTCTCAGGATGAAATATCAAAACAAATGGAGAGGACGCAGACGGAGACACATGCACACAGTGAGGGGGACTCTGACTCCTCGTTGCCCTCCCCCATGAGGGAGCAGTTCCTCTCCTCAGACCTGGAGGCTTCTGGAGAGGAGTCAGACCCCCGACCACCTCCCGGCAAGACAGCGGTCTGGATTGTGAAGCGCCAGGGGCAGAAGGTGAAGGTTTATTCGTTTTGTGGAGGAGAGTTTGGAGAGCTGAGGTTGTTTTAAAAGTGCTTTTGTGAATGAAAAGGAGACAGACACAGGTTGTAGATGGACACTTATATTAAAAGTCACCACAGCAGTAAATGTTATCGTTTCACATCCCATAACAAATTTCCCCGAAATTTAATTCAAATATAATTCCTAAATCCAAAGAATTTAGTCCATTTCAGTTAAAGAACTCTTTGAAGCATCGAGGAGAGTGATGCAAATTGAACTTGTTTTTCGATACCTGCAGAACATTTCATATAAAATAAATGTAATATAATAAATAATTTACCAGAATTACCGTTTAAATCAAGAACTATTTGTTTAAATAATGCAGGTGTGATCAGTCAGTGCCGACCTTTGGTAACTGACAACACAGTTGTTTTTTCTGCCCAGCCACTCTCTGTGTGAAGTGTGCTTTTTTCCTCTTATAACTTCTATATATCATCCCTTCTCCTCCAGCAGGGGGCTCAGGTTCCATCAAAAGTCAGTCCAGACCGGGAGCACTGGTATGGGTCAGAGGAGTTCCTGGCTCTCCCTGCTCAGCTCCGTAAGACTGAGATGCTCGCTATGAAACTGGAAAGTCTGGCTCAGTCCATCCCACTGGTTAGTTGCCAGTTTATATTCTATAAACTATGATATGATGTTTGTTTTAACCTGAGTTAATAAAGACCGTACATTAACATAATGATAATGAAACTTGTAACTGATGCTCTTGTTGAAGCTTTAACTCTCTCCCTGCAGAGGCCTGGTGACTCTGCCCAGGAGGCTCTGCAGGATGTAGATGACTGGGATTTGACGGAGCTCAACCCAGACTGGGACGCTGGGGACAACGTGAGCAGCGTAGGGGAGAGTGGGGACGACATTCCTTCTCCTCTGCCACCGCTGGTACATAATATAAATATTTTTTTCCTTCCGTGTTTTTGCCTCCATAAATGCTGACAAACACTTGTTGTTCCAGAGCATAATCCCATGACGTTCTCCTTTCGTCATCTTTCCCTCAGCTTCCTTACCGACGAAACCTGGTCAGCCGCTTTAGCCCCACTTCCTCCAGTGATATAGCGCCCTCTGTGGGTGAAAGCATAGAGTCTGGCCCACTAAGCGATGTGCAGTCTGAAGAGGACGAGGGGCGGAGGTCTTCGGACTGCCACCTGCAGCTGACGGCGCCTCTGGCGGACGGACGTGGACGTGTGTCTCTGGTGCAGCAGCTGCTGGAGGACATTCAGAGTCAGGACAAAGACCCTGACATCTGGAAGAAGATAGAGGTATGGACAGTCTTTGTGTGTCTGTCTGTTAGGCCTGTGTCTCTTTATTTTCTAATTCTAATACAAACAGCAAGTCCTCCTTTGTCATTGCCCTCTAAACGATGAGCGTGTTTATCAGAACCCTCAGTTCAGATGCCAACCATGAACTGCAATGTTGAAATCTACAAATTCCCCAAAATAACCGAATTAAACAGCTTGTGTGTGGTTCAAACAAAATCTTTCAAACACAACCAGCTGCTTATTTCTTATGTTCCTCAGAGAGCACTAGACCTCCAGTACAGGCTCTGCATTATATCACTTCAAGCCTCTAAATGGACACCTGTTTTAGCTGCTTCAGCTGTAGCTGGAATTAACATATTTCTGCAGCGAAACCATGAGAGAAATCCGTGCACTTCAATAGAAGTTGAACCAAAATCACCACAGCACCTTTGCTTCTCTTCCTTCACTGCAGCTGTTTTGATGGATTGGTGGTCTGGTATCGGATCGTCCCGTGGCCCCGTTAATTCATCACCTCACTTCTAAAGGTCACGTTTGATTGGCAGGCGGATTATTGATGAGGCTGCCCGGTGAACTAATCAGTCATATCTGTCATATCGAATATGGTAAAATGTCAATAGCTCTGGGGATTTGTTCTCCTCATGGCTACTCGTTTAATTAGTGCTATAAAGAAGCTCTGCTGCTGCTAATATTTTTTATTGTTTTATTCCGTTCAGATCATTTCACTCTCTCTCCTTTATTGCGTTAATATTCTGTCCCCGAAAACCTTTTACCTCCTCAGAAACATTTTACTTTGCTGCTGTAACGTCCCAGTCGCCCCTCGGGGATCAATGAAGTTCAGCGTTTCTGTCTTATCTGGTGTTAGCCGGGTCCGGAGCCCACAGACAGAATTAGACCGCTGTAATACGATTATCACTGAGGATATTTTAGGATCAATCTGTGAATTAAAGGCTTTGGCCGTGTGAAGGGACGTCCTTGGAACTGACATATGCAGACCTGAAGTTCGCAGGTCAATCCCCAGTGCCCAAATGATGCCAAAATGATGCAAAACATGTCAGACTGAATTTTTGGGAACTATGTGTGAAGTGATTTCACTCAGAGACACTTCAAGGAATGCTTCAGGGAATTCTCCACTTATAGGAAACTGTTTAACAGTTGGATTTGATGGAAAAAGTCAGGAGCTCTAAAAGAATTCAAACCCCAGTTTAGCTCTGGAGCTTGAACCGGTTCACTTCAGGACTGGTGGAACAATGAACCGGCCTGCATTTCCACCAGTTTTGAGTGTAACTACTATTATCGGTGATGTGTCATAAAATTAGATTGTTGCACAGTGGTGGGTCACACTGGTTACCTGTGAGCATTTGTGTCCAGGGTTGTTGGTTGGAATGCTCTGACTGTGTGCGACTCGGAGTGGAACCTGTTCTACACTGGTGGAAATAAGGATTCTTCTGCTTTGTACACCTGTGTGAAAATGCAGCTGATGAACGAGCCACTGATGCTAAAGCCTGAATGGAGCCGCTGATGCATGTATGATCTCTGTGCTCTGACACGTTCACATTTAAAGAACACACATGACTCATATTCCTCCATTTCCACTTCACCTTCTTATTAATCCATCAATCTAAAGGTACAAACTGTACTCATGCTGCAGTCAGCCTCTCCTGTTGTGTCACCAGAACAATTATTAAACATCACAGTAAAATAACAGTCCTTTACAACAAACATCATGTCTGACAGTAAAACCAGTGTGGGGCATCGGCAGCAGCAGAAACAGCTGTGGGTAACTAACCACACGCTTTACAAGGCTCCCTTGTAAAAGCCGTGTTTCTGTTTGGTCTGGAGCTGCTGGAAATTTTGCTCCTACCCTCTACGGCATGCCCTGAACGTCTCAGACCCAGTAAATATCTATATTCCCCGGCACGTTCAGGGCCCTGTGCAGCCTCCTCTGAATCATTCAGACCCCCTCTGGCACTCTGTGTTTCAGCTCTGGGTTCATGTGGTCTGTGTAACAACCCTGTTCATGTTAGCCTCATTAAGAGCCAAATGTAAAGTACTGAGTTTGGAGTTAATGTAGATGTATAGATGCATTTTAAAGAACTGAGTGTCTGAGCCAACAAGACTGTTGATTAATTGCTGTCTTACAAAAAAAAAATTGAAATAAAAATGACCTCCAAAGGATTAGAGAAATAAATACACACATTCATAAACATTAACAGATAAAAAAATATCCTGAAATATAAAACAAAACACATAAAAACTAATAGGAATTATGCTCTGCTGTCTCACACATGACACCTTGCATTAGCCACATACACACACACTGACACACAGACACACACACTCCTCGTTCCTCTCTGCTCCTGGGTAATTAGCTGATTAGCCGCTTAATTAGCAGCATGTAATCACGGCGATGGATGAGCCGCCTAATTGAGGAAGTGAAGAGAGGAGAAGAAGAGTCTCAGTGTGGAGGATGACATTCTGTCTCTCTGCAGAGAGTCTCCACTGAATACAACGGAGCAAAATAAAATAGAAAGAAAAATCATCCTGTCCACGGAGGAAGAGAAACTGTGGAAAGATCACTGCTGGAGCAGAAATGAATCAAATCCAGGAGCAGAGCTGAATATAATCTGTCTAGGAACCTTCGTCTCCTCCGGGGAGAAGGAGTCGCTCGTGTTTGTTGTTGGAGTTTAGTAGATTTGATTATAGTACAGAAGAACTGAGTAGAAAGTAATAGAATGTCATGTCTGAACTTGTCCCTCTATGGGAGACGAAATCAGTTACATTTGATGATGGAATTCATCACAATTTTCTCTCAGGTTCATTTTCTAACCAGTGGTTTCTACTGGAACAAAGAGCAGAAGTGAAGAGAAACCTGAGCTAGACTGAGCTGCTGAGCTGAAGTGAAAATCTCATATTGATGCATAATCTTTTCATGATGGAGCTGTGTGATCGTACAAAGTTAATTAAGACTACACTCACCTGTTTGACTTTATCCCACTCTTCTTCTTCCTACTCTTTTCTGTAGTCCCCTCATCCGACCACATTCTCATTGGCTCCAAACTAACTGATGCCCGGTCAAAGAAGTTGTATTTTATGTATTTTGTTAAAATGGATGGACAAAGAGTCGAGTGTGGACTTTACAAACAGCAGTTTGCATCTCACAGCTCAACAACCCACATGACACATCATCTAATTACTGTAGAAAAGGATACTCCAATATATTTGGTCTAATAATAATTTCATTTTATGCTGCAAATACTAACTTTTTATGTTTCCTTTTTTAAATCTTTACTGATTTATTTATGCTAATGATGTGATTATGCTTTTATGCTGAGCAAAACCTTCTTAAAATATGGAATAAATGTTCATTCCTATCCTAATGTTAAAGCTACGAGTGTCTCTGTAGTTACTCCACAGTTACTGTGAAAACCACTGACAGTGTGTTGTGTGGATCATCCACAGTGACCACTGGGATGTATTTCCTTGACCAACATGGAAACACATGAGGTTTACTGCTCCTTGCATCTGTTAGCACAGCGCCTGTGTCAGCTCAGAGTGATATGACTTACACCTCTCTCTTAAACACTCAGTGCACTTTGTACAACAAACTTTACTTGTTTTAATCAGCAACACTTGTTTTCTTGTTTTAACCCCCCCCCACCCACACACACCCACACACACACCCACCTTTACTTTCTCTCTCTGTTTCTTATTTCTTCGTGCTGCCTTTGCTGTTGGACATGAATATTTTATCCAAGACTTTTTTTTCCCCCTTTGACTGTCTAGACTCTGTTGTCTCGACCTTGACCTCCTCATCATTTATGATGTTGGAACCGATCCTCACATAATTTGTGTCCACGTCACGTAAATCTGTGGCTTGTTTCATGAAAGTTTATGAGACCAACACAGGAAATATACCTACAGTGAAATCTCCGGTTCCTAATTGTGCTGTACGAGCTGCGGCGCCTGAAGTGCATTTTAAATTCCCTGAAAAGAAAAGAAAACTAAAGAAAAAGCAGACAGAGAAACAGTCCGTCAGTTAGATAAGTGTCCTACACGTCATGTGATCACATTGTATGTGCTGTCTGGGCCGGCGTCGGTGTCCTCAGTGTGAGGTGTCTGTGTGTTTGGCGGCTCTGCGGCACGCCGGCCTATCTGCAAGCAGTGGGGGACAGACAGACAACAGACTCACATCAACACTCGTCTGATTGGCCCGGCGGGAGGGCGGGGACGCCCACAGACAGCAGAGAGGATAGGAAAATAAGAGAGAGGCGGAGGGGGTGGAGGGG
This sequence comes from Lates calcarifer, assembly GCF_001640805.2. NCBI lineage: Eukaryota > Metazoa > Chordata > Actinopteri > Centropomidae > Lates > Lates calcarifer. The sequence goes on from NC_066851.1 coordinate 23,509,539, forward strand.
TGGAGGGGGGTTATTATTTTTTTCTTTTGTGTTTCTATAGATAAACAGGTGAAGGAGGAGGTAAAGGTAGAGCAGACAAACAGCAAGTTAAGACAGAGATGCAGGAAGTGAATTTGTTTGCAGAGTTGTACAGTGGAGTCCAGAAGCCTGAGTCCAGCAGAAGGTCTTCGAATCTATCAAAAACCTTTTTTTTTTTTTTTTGAAAAACGTTAAAACTTCATTAACTGATTAGGTAAATACTTCTTCACAAATATACTACTGATAACTTTTTGAGCCGTGCTCATTTAAAAGACGTGGCAGATAAAGATGTTTTTTATTCAAATTGCTGGTAACTGATCTATAAAGTGACCTTTTCAATGCAAAAACACTGCCGAGTTTTCAGAGTCAAAGATTTAAGGAAAAGCATTTCATCTGTGGAGCACAGGACACTGAAATTCTCCACAGACGTCAGACTGATGAAATTCTTCAAAGCTCCTCTTTAAAGTAAAGTTACCCCCCACATTTTTTTTGTTAGCCGTGCTAGCATGGCTCTAGGGACGTCGGTGCCCTTCTGTCGGTCGGTCTAGCATTGTCATTGTGTTGGCGTGTTACTGAAAGCTACTGTGAGTATGGATAGTGTCACAGATACGTTAGCATGGATGCAGACTCTGTGTTGTTTATGGTTTTCATTATTACCTTCACAGAGTAAATCTGATCGAGGCCCTGTTTTGTTGCTCTTGTGTAAACTGATTAAATTTGTAACAGTGGAATTTCATCTGGTAGCTGCACGTTCATGTTTTTGTGCAATATTCAAACAAAGTTTCCACTTTTTACTTGGAATTTCATTTAAAGTTGTTTCTCCTCGTTCACTAACTTGAAACAAAACAGATTAAAGAGGATAGAAATAAAAAATGAGACACTCAAGATGCTGAAACATGTTGACACTTCTCTGGATTTTCTTCAGATAATTGTCTCTGTCCAACCAGCAAACACTCAGCTGATACTGACCACATTAACGGACATGAAACAAAACTATATCACCAACTGTGTGTGTGCGTGTGATTGATTACATTAACATCGTGGGGCTTTAGAGATGACTTTATCCCCACGGCAACAGACAGCTGGTAGTGGAGGGGTCTCCCAGGGACGAGCTCAGAGACGCAGTCAGGTGTGACGGACAGACGGCCTTCTCTCTTTCTGTCCGCCTCTCTCTCTCATTTCTTTTCTTTCTTTCTCTTTATCTTTTTATCTGTGTCTTTAAACCCTGTCCTCTCACTGTACTTTGTGTCTTTCATTCAGCATCACTGTGCTTTTCAGTGGAGAGCAGGTTTCAGAAGAATTCAGAGCACACACAATGAAATTCACTGCAGACTAATGTATACTGTGGTTGTTCAGCGCACCGTGGAGGCAGCGGTCTCGTCTGTCCCGTCTCGTCCAGATTCTACAAATCAGCTGCACAGGTTCCATGTTTTCCATTAAAAATAATTTTAATGAATTTCTAATCAAACTTTTCTCCCCTTGAGTTCTTTCATTTCGCCGCAGCAGTGCACAGTGTTTGGTGTGACATGTTCACGTAGTCAAACTAATAAGTGATCCTGCTGTGGAAATTAACTGTCTCACCTCAAACCCCCAAAATGTTTGTGGAAACCTGCACAGAAAATTCATCATTTTCTAAATTTGTTCTGGTCTTTTACCTTCACCAGGTGCTGAAATGTTCTGTTAGCCCTAAGCAAATCCATTAGCTTGCTGCTAACAGCTAGCATGATAATAATGTGAGGTGAATTAGCATGTAAGGTCTGACTTGAGCAGCCAAGTTGGGATCTTGACAGACTTTAAGTTCAACATAAGGCTGCATTTATATAAATACAAATACAGACGTTAATGCTAACTGAAAAACACATTCCATGTTTACATGTTGTTCAGTGAACAACAGTTGTTAAATACACACAAATACTGTTTTTATTTACCAATAAATTCCAAATTCTCTCAGTTTTTACTGTTTAATATAAAACACTTGATTACTGTTCGGCTTTTAATGTGGCAAATTACTGCTGAAGCTGCAGTTCAGGACTTTTACTTATAAATGAATATACATTCATGGAGTCTGTGGTGACGCCTCTGCACCATCACCCAGCAGCGATTGGTTTTCCAGAGCTGTAGCGTAGCGGCAGAGGTGGAGTAGGCTGCAGCAGTGAGGAGTGTGGTGGAGCCTGTGGAGCTCCAGATACAGATGCTCCTGATAAAAAAGAAACTTGGCGGCCGTAGGTGTGGCTTCTCCTTTGTGTTTGTGTAATTACTCTCACTGCCAGAAGGGGGAGACGAAAGCTCCGCACTGCTTAACTCAGCTTGACAGAAGCTTTACAGCAATTTAAATATACTAATCTAAAATTAGTTCAGTGGAAATATACATTAAGCTGAAGTTGCCGTGTGAGTTATTAAAGTAGAGGTGATTCCACCCTCAGTGTTTTTATTCTGCGTTTATTAGTGATTGATGTTAATGATTAATTGTTATTTTATTATTACTGCCTGAGCTTCAACGTGAGAATTTACGGTAATGAGATGATAAAACTGTGAGATTATAAACATGTGAGCAGCCAGAGCTGCTTCTGTTGGGTTTGTCTTGTGCTCTGGGTGCATAGGAATCAGACCTATTGCCTGTAACATATTAATCATCGAAGCCAAGCATCGTCTGTCGGGAGTTTGAGTCCGAATCTATCAGCGTCGTCCTTCAGAAAGCCCCGTCAGCTGAACGGTAATTATCCAGTGGTGAAGAGCTGAACCACAGGAGGAAGAGATGAAGCAGTCATCCTTTCCTTTCCTCCCTATCTCCCTCTCCTCCTTTCCTTCCTTCCTCACCTCTCTTATCCTCTCCTCATCCTCCTTCCTCTGACTCCCCCCCCTCACTCTCTCCCTCTTTCTTCCTCTCCTCCTCTCATCAATACTTTTGATTTCCATCTCTCCTCCATAACGAGCGGCCGAGAGATGGACGGAGTCATATCGATGTGTGTGTGTGTGTGTGTGTGTGTGTGTGTTTTAAGGGTCATGGTTGTAATTAACATACTGCCGCTCAATCGGTCAAGGCTTATATCTCACACACACACTTTATTACCATACACAAACACATGAAGCATATGGGATGCACCCAACACACACACATTATATCATTACAGCCGAGCAGACGCACCTATCCCCATATGAAGACACACACACACACATGCACAGATTCGGTGCGGCGATTTGTAGGCAGGGTGTAAGCGTGGATGCACACGTGTGGCAGCTCAAGTAATTTCCATCAGATTTACCTTCTCGCCGCAGCCTCCTTCACTCTGCCATTAGTTTTCTAGATAGCTCTCGGTGAAAGATATGAAAACAACACTCGATGTATAAAATATTAGAATTGTCTTCCTGATGATCTGCAGTCACAGTTACACTTGTTATTCAGACGGGATGTGTGTGGTTGTGTTGGTGGTGGTGTTCTCTGTGGAGGTGTCTCTGCCTGCAGCGCTCCGTCCACCTGAAACCACAGACTGGTGGAATATGCATTAGATGCAACTTTTAACAGTCTGCACAACTGCTCACACGAGTGCTAATGACATGTTATTCTTTGTCTTTATTATATAGACCACCAAGATCACTTGAACACTCCTTATCTTGGCCAAGGCCAAAATAACAATAAATGTTGCAGAAAGTGATGAATCATTCCTGCCTCCGCCCCTTTAAATCAACACTACCTCACTATTTTACCTTAAAATCTCAGCTTCAGTGTAACAGGGAGGATGGAGCCTCTGTTGTGTCTCTGTGTAACTGTGGTTGTTCAGGTTGGATCTCCCTCTGACTGAGTGACAGTCAGCAGCTTAAACTGCTGGAATCAGACCAGAGAGTTCAGAGTGAAGCTGAACTGTAGATCAGTTAAACACCAGAGACCATCTCTGAGATCCAGGAAACTGACGGAAACATCAAGAGTTAGAGACAGAGTTTGGTGTTTGTGACAGAGACAGCACTTCCTGCTCCAGAAGCCGGGGATCATGGGTAATATACATCGTTGGGGTGTGTTTCAGTTTGCTCTACATGAAAACAGCTCTCACTGAAGCTTCATTCAGCGTCCTGACCTGAAACACATGATGGAGCAGCAGGTGTTGGCTTCACAGTTCGGGGCTGCACACGGTGTTTCGCTCTGCAGGAGAGTGACAAACACTGCTCTTCTTCTGTAAAGAATGTGACAGGCTGTACAGACACTACACTCCTGCTGCACTTAAACTCCTTTAATCTTTCTTTTCTCTTTTGTCTCTAAATTTCATTTAAACACTTTATAGCTTTTTCTCGTCTTTATCTGATCTTCACTTCAAGTGTTAACTCGTCTTTTCACCTCCACTCGGCTTTCACAGAGTGAGGGTTTAAACTCTTACATCTTTCTTCTTCTTCACCTCCATCTCCTCGTCATGACTGAAGGTTTAAACTCCTCCTTTAAGCTGTCTCCTCTGCTCCTCTTCAGGAGTGAAGTGGATCTAACAGGAGAAATCAATACTGGATCAGATGCTATTTCACATGGATTCTACTGGTCTTCTTCTGATTCCAACATTTTACACCAAACAGAAAAAGAAATCAGGAGAATCTGTTACATAACTCTGTTTCTAACATCATTTTAAAGTCCGATGACGACGTTTCAGGTTCTGACTTCAGACCTCAGCCTCTTCATAAATCCTCCTCTGAGCCAGTAGATGGCAGTAGCTCTCCACCAAGCAACGAGCGCTCCTCTTCTTCTTCTTCTCCCTGTTGTTTTTCCTCTCTTCGTCTTCCTCTCCGTCCATCTGTCTGTGTGCTCTCATGAAGGGCAACCTGCCAGCGATGAGACACACATGTTCAACTCTCCACACTGTCACTCATACCTCTCTGTCTCTTTCTGTGTCTCTTTTGTTTTATTCCCTCGCTTTATCTCTTCATCTCAGTGTCTCTCTTTATCTCTATTTCTCTTATTTTCTTGGTTTTTTCCATCTTTTTTGGGGTTTCATTTTCTTATCCTCTCCCTCCTCTCTCTTGTTTTCCATCATCCTCCACCTTGTACCTGCATCTTTCTCTTTCCTTCTTTCAGCCATTTTTCCTCTGATAGTCATGTTTACGTCTTTTTCAATCCTCTCCTCTAATTTATTACCTCTCCCTTCACCCTGTTCTGTATTTTTAATTCCCTTCCTCTTTGTCTAGATTTTCACTGTGTCCACTATTTTCTCTGCATCGTATGTTTCCAACTGCCTCTTCTCTTTTCTTTATTTGCACTTTTCACCGTCTCTCGCTCCTCTTTTTGAAAGAACAAACAATCTCCTGTATTTTCCTCTGTGTATCTCTGCCTCTATCTCTCTCTCTGTATTTATCCTAATGTGTGTTTACCTGTTACGTCCTGCGGGTCTCGTTTTTGTTCTCTTTCTGTCCTTGAATTAATTCATCTGGAATCAGCTCTGAAACTCCGTCCAGCCGCTCCCCTCCTCCTCTCCTCTGTTTTATCCTTTTCTTATCCTCTCCTCCTTCCAATCTGTTGCCGTTTCTCTCTCACCCTGTTGCATACCATTACCTGTTGGATTTCCATCTCTTTTTATATGTGTTTTTATCTGTTTTTCCTTGCTCTTCTTTCTCTTTCTACTCTCCTCTTTTTGTTCTTTCTCTCATCCCTACATCCTCTGCAGTGTATTGTGTTGTTTTGATGTGAGTCCAGCAGGCTCTGGACAGCAGTGGTTATACATATTATTATTATTTGTAATTTTCAGACTAACCCCCCCCCTCTCGTCCCCAGTGTTTCGTGCAGCAGTTGGACGGCTTCATCTCGTGGCTTCAGGAGGCGCTGGACAGCACGGAGAACTGGACGCAGCCCAGACAGGAGCTGGACAGCCTGAGGGTGTACCTGGACACACACCTGGTGAGAGCACACACACACACACACACTTTTTTTGTTACGGATATACTTGCGGGGGCCCTCACTGACATAACCCCCAGTCCTCACATCCGGAATCAAAGGTTCATGCGGGAGCTGGGTTTGATTCCCTCAGTGTGGAAAAACCTGATTGTTGTGGTCAACAGCTTCCTCTGGGACTTGAATAAGAAAAATGAATCAGGGAAGCACATCGCTCAAAAAATGAACTTTCATTATCTGCCAGTATATTGGCAACACTAAAAAAATAACTGTCCAGTTGGAGATAAGGATGTAAAGTATGTGCACAACACTGAGTACATCTAAAAGCTTCAGGTTTGTGACAGGAGAGAGAGAGAGAGAGAAAGTCTTCATCACCCTTCATATCTCTGTGACGAAGTGAGGACCAGTGTCCAACATGCATGCATACATGTTTCTTCGATCTCGACAAATTGTCCTCACTCTCGAGCTCTAACACACCGGTCCCCACAGAGATACAAGTACAGAAGAACATACACAGGTACTGTCAGAGCTCAAACACAATTAGATATAAATGTACATACGTGCCATGTACGAGCACATCTATACGCAAATTGCACACACGGCTGTATGAACATGCATTTGCATACATGCATTTAGATACATGCATATGAATGTGTCCATGTGACACACACTCACACACACACACACCTGCTGCCTGTGTGTTGACTGTCTATTTGAAACAGTTGCTCCATTGATGTCATTTGTGCAGAAAGCAACAGCGCTCACTCACCTGAGGTCAAACTCTGCTGATGTGTTGTTGTTTTCATCAATGTGACGCTTCAGGTTTAGATTCAGATTTACAGACTCAGGACTCATGTTAATATGTATGTAGTACAGACAGCACAACACAATAAACACACACTGCCACGAGGCAGGAGCAGAGTAGAATGTGAAGTACTTCTCCCACTTAATTTCACTTCTAAAGCAAATTTAGCTCGTTGAAACACAGATGTTTGTCTGCTTACTGCTCTCCTGCAGCACATGACAGCATGAATGTGTTCATGGAAGAAGACTGAAAAGCTCAGACTCTTTTAGACTACGATGGCACTTTGTAATGTGATTAGATTACTGCCAGTCATCCCCTTCTTGATATGCAAAATAGTTTTATTAAATTTAAATCAGATGAAAGAAAAATTGTCACATAAAAAAATCCCCCTACACACACACACACACACTCCTCATGAGCGAATGTACAGCTAAATTTATTCTCATTAGCTTCATTCATGTCGTATTTCTTCTCGAACAGTTTCAGGCTTACTGTATTATTCCTGTTTTAACACCACTGTGAATTGTGTGTAATTCTCTGAAGTAAAGTCCTCTGAGGACAATAGACACACTGAGATTTGACCACAGAGTTATATTCATCAGATAAACTCGTCTGTTTAATTTCTGCCTCTAAAGTCAGCATGTCTGAACTGAGAGTGTTTTATTGTAGAAAAACAGTAATGGGCTGTGCTTAAGCTTCCTGTGTGTCAAAGGATAGATTTTAAAATTCAGTCACTTGTCTATAAAGCAGTAAATGGTCTCAGGCCTAAATACATTTTTACTGCTTTACTCAGTGTCCCCAGAGTCAAAACCAGACGAGGTGAAGTAGCTCTTGGTTTCTAGGATCTCCACCTGTGGAACAGGCTTTTTAAATGTATTTCTCTGCCACACTAGTGTCTAAACACACATTCATCATGTTTTAAAGTCTGTAGTGGTAGTATACTGATAAAAAACAAAGTCAAAATGAAGTGCACTCTAATAAATACCAGCAGCAGCATCGGGATGACTTGATTTGTGAAGCTGGTGCTCATGGACTGTATCTGAGAATCATCTTCATTGGCCGAGAATGTCGACACACATAAGGAATGTGTCTGTTTCAGTAGCTCTCAACACAAACAAAACAATAAGCAAGAAGAAATATGATCATGATGCAGCTGATATGAGAATGAAGAGATTCCTCTGGGCTGGGGAAGAATAAAAAGGTTCAAACAAGCCTGATTGATTGTGGTCAGTTGAATCATTTCCAGTTCATCCAAATTCTCAGGTGCTGACTGACATGATGACAAACATTTATAAATTTAACATTAGTAAACTGTGTTTACAGAACTGTTTATATAGTATGGGATTATTATCACATCGCACTGGTCCTCAGCTGTTCGTCACAGTTATTCCTGAGTTTGACAGTAGAAGAAGATCTTGTGGAGGTCAAAAAAGGTCAGGGTTTACTGCATCCTGTAAACACAGAGAGATGATGTTAGAGGGGGACGATGGGAAAATAACACTGAGCTGAGGATGATCACACAAACGCTGGGATGAACACGGAGCGTCTCTCATTTCATCTTCGCTGCTTTTATCCTGATTCCTCTCTTTTTGTTCCAATTTGTTTTCATCTGCATCTCTTTGTCTTCCTCCTTCTGTTCCACTGTCTCTGCTCTCCTCTTTCTTTCTCCTCCCATTTTAGGTTTGTTATTTTCTGACCATCTGCCCTCCCCTTCTCTCCTTTTTCTCCTTTGTCTCTCTTTTCATCCCTCCCTTATTCATTTGTTTATTCTACCAAATAGAAAAAAAACTAAAACACCTCCAACCAAGCACCTATAGATCAGTGAGTGCTGCATCACTGTATATGAACACACTCACACAGATGAGAAGCACTTTGGCAATTACTCACACTCTTTATGACAAACATATGGGCTTCACACACACACACACACACACACACACACACACACACAGGGCAGCACTCATCACAGATGCATTCAAAAGTACAAGGGAATGAGACATTCACACACACACACACACACACAAAGCGATTTGCATATAAGCGTATAAATGCACACATATATGCACAACAACAGGCGTGTGTTTTAGCTACACACACACACACACACACACACACACACACAGTGGTGCTATTTGCATACATTTGCATGTTCCTAGACAGATTTCCAAATCAACATCTCCATATCCGTCCCTGCAGAACAGCATCACACACACACACACACACACACACACACCAAGTTGTCTTATCTAGATATTTGTATTTCTGCTGTGTGTCTGTGTCTGTGTGTGTTTGTTTGTTTGTTAGTTTGTTTACACGTGTCGACTTTGTTGTGGGTGCCAGCAGCGCTAACGTTAGCGGCGGTTAGCTTCAATTAGAATTCCCGGCTCCTAATTGGCACGTCTCGTTAAATAAAGCAGAAGAGGATGAAAAAGCATTGCTAATAGGACTTTGAACTGCAACACTGTTGATAGCGTGTTAGCTAACTGACTCCCCTGTTTGTGTGCATGTGTGTGTGTGTGTGTGTGTGTGTCTGTGTCGATAGTCACACTTGCACTTTGTAGTTATTAGAGTGTGTTTGGGTGTATAATTGTGTGTGTTTTGTTGATGACTGCAGAGTCCCAGGTTCTCTCTCTCTTCTCTTTGTCTGTCTCTACATCTATCTGTTTCTCGCTCTGTTCTTCTGTTTTTCTTTCGGAGTTTTCTTTCTTTGTAGATTTCTCTCTCCAGCTCCGTCTCTGACAAATGTGTTTACATTAATTTGCTGAAAACATTTTAGAGGAAATGGAAATGCTGACTAGATTTTTTTGTTTACTACATTTTAAGTCATAGAGAGAAGTCAAAGCAGAAGAGTTGTGCCCTGTGTGTTGTGAGGTTTTGACCGCTAAAACACTTTGGCTAAGGTTAGGAAATCTGAAATAGACCCATCAGGTGCTGCGAGACACGGTTCACTCTCTCAGTATTTAACCATGACCACAGAGCTTTAGTAGATAAACGTACACACACATTGAACACTAGTGTAGATGCAATTGTGTTGTCAGTCCACAACATCGTCGTGTGCGACTGTTCCAGACCAGCGAGGAAGCAGCGAGCAGCCATTAACCACACAACCCAGACTGCACACGACTGCTTCACGTCGCCTCCCTCTGTCTAGAGGAGGATGTGTCGTGAGCTGGTCAGAGTGATCGGCTCTCAGTCAGACACATTTAACAGCAGGTGTAATGTAATCAGTTAAATCATATCTAGATACAATCTGGATATGAGACTCAGTCCAAACCCCACTGAGATGAGATAGATGAAGATCTTTTAATACTGGTCACAAAACAGCTGGTCACTGTAGAAATAGTGCATTTGTTGGGGACTATTTTCAGCGGCGGATTGGTCCACATTTGGTGCTGTAGTGAGTATTTGGTGCAGCAGGACAGCAGGAGTGTGTGTGACGAGTCGAAATAAACTACAGTGTGTGTGTTTGTGGTGATGAAGGAACATGTCAGTGTAACAGAGAGGTGCTTTTTAATAGTTTTTGGAGACGATGGAGCTCTGTGGCTCAGAGGAGGAAGATATATCAGCATTTGGATACACACACACACACACACACACACACACACACAGTACTCAGTTAGGATGAATTCATTTTGGTTTTGGTCTTTTCATGGGATAGAACATCTCCAGACTTATCCTTTAATTATCTTTAGTTATGCAAAGTAGTTTATATGAATGATATTTTTCAGGGACACAGTTACTCTTTGTTTCATTCTTTCTCTTATCTCTCTTTTTTTCTCTCTCTCACTCTTCATTTCTCTGTCTCTCTCTCACAAACACACACTCTCTTTCTCTATATTGCTTTCTGTTACACCCATAAACACAAACACATAAACATACAACGCACACAAACACAAACACACATAGCTCCAGGGCAGCAGTGGGCGGAGTGGAGCTGCTCTCCCAGTTGAATATTTGGTCCAGCTGGCGAGTGTGTGTGTGTGTGTGTGTGTGTGTACGTGAGTGTATATATGTGTGTTTTAGGGCGCGTGGAGCGAAAAAGCACAGGTCTTTCCGGAACCCCGGGGAGATCAGTGAGGCGAGAGGACGCTAACACACACACACACACACACACACACAGGCTGCTCTTTGTAAGGCGCTGAGAGATGGCGGCCAATGAAAGGCCTATTGATTGGGTCTGATGGGTGATCCAGGCCTTTGAATCCCATTACCAGCAGCAACACACTACTGGTGGCAACATGAGGGGGGAGCAGGAGGGAGAGGGAGGGAGAGATAAAGAGGTGTGAGAGGGAGGTAGAGAGGTCTGAGACTGCCTTCACAATAAACCTGCTTAATCCCAAAATGTGCAAAAGATACCACGTTAACACATCAGGCTAATTCCATGAAAGTTCATCATCTGAAACATGTAGACACACAACAAAATGTCGAGCACTGCTGGAATGATTCAGTCTGTTTACAGGCTGCGTTAATGCTGTTTTAGTGCTGGGCAGTTACATACATTAGTTACATTCATCACAGCTGACGTCTCCTCAGTGGAGAGACTGGTTTGAGGTAGTTAGCTTCTGCTCCAGGAGGAGGAACACGCCTTCTGGATTTGTTTATTAACATGTGATGTCATCCCACCTGTAAGTACCTGTGTTCAGGAGTTACACTGGCTGCATTAATCTAACAGCTGATCATCAGGAACACGCCCAAAACAAAGACCGACGGGTAAGAGAAGGGAGGAAACGAGAGGGAAAATGAGGGATAAAGGGGAAAAGAGGAAAGAGAGAGAGGACTGAGAGAGAAAGAGAATCGCATCATGCTTTATTACTTAATATAAAAGGTTGCAGAGAGAGGAGGCCTGACACACACACACACACACACACACACACCTACCTCAGGGAATACCACTGTACCACTATAGCTTTGCTCGGCTCGGTCTGAATGGAGACAATTTGATCATCATTATTACAAAGACTCTTTGATCAGATCATGTCTCATCAACCTGAGCCTGTGTGTGTGTGTGTGTGTGTGTGTGTGTGAGTGTGAGAGAGAGAGTGTGCACGTCTCCAATCAGTTCAGCTCAATACGCAGTCTCAATGTCAAAGCTCAATGTCAGTCTCAGTATCAGTGCTGCGCTCCTCTTAGCGCCTCGCTAATATCCCCAATGTTAAAATATTAGGTAGGCTTCTGAGGCCATCCTACCCTGCGCTCCAGGCTAATATGCTAATGCTAACAGGTAATCTGATCACTCGGGCTTTGAAGCAGCTCGTCTCTCAGCCCCACTGAGTGTGTATGTGTGTGTGTGTGTGTGTATGTTAATCAGAGCAGGGAGTTATAACCTTTTAGCCCAATGGCCACAGCAGCTGAAAAATCCTGAAATCCACCTGCTACCTTCACCATTTAGCAGTTTGAAAATTGGCAGGTAGGATGGTTAGTTACCTGCATATTGGACTCACTCAGCCAGTTTGACTGCAATACATATTTGCCCAAATATGCTTTTCTAAAACTTACATTAAAAAGGTGAAGATTGTGTTTTTTTACTTGAAATAACAAGTCGACAAATGGAAGTTACATTTATGATATTTTTTAAGATCGTGTCACTCCAGGCCATTCTGAAACGATAACTGATAATCTCAGCTCCATCAAGTGACTTCCAGTGAATATCCCCAACTGTTGTTATTCCTTTATCAGAGAGACACAGGAGAGAAATGTCAGGGAACGAGGCGAGGTTTTGGTTTTGGTGATGGAGGTTAACAAAGTTGCAGTTCTTGGTTGGTTTTCCCCACAACTCTGCATTTTGTTCAATGGCCACACCATTGGTGTCTCACAAACCACTGTGCACTGGTCAGCTTGTTCATCTTGTGGTCTTTTGTTATCAGTTCTTACTGACTGAACACGTTTATGTTCAAAGACCTGACAAAGACCTCTGTAGCTGTTGACTGTTTCTGTCAGGAGCAAAGGTGGGAGTGGTGTGACGTTCATTTACAGAGACAGCATGATGTTGTGAATTAGCTCAGGGGGGTTGTCTTCATTGTTGTATTTTTAGGTTAGGATTTCTTTGAGGTTTTTACAGGAGATGATTTTTCCACAGAGGTCTCCTCCTCTCCAAAACAAACTGACCTGACAATTAAAACACTGAATAGTTTCATGGTAAAAATCTGCAGCAGTCTTGGGTAGACACAGGACGTCAGCTTGTTTCTCTGATTCAGACACCTGATGACGAACATCCTTCATCTGGTCACAGGTCACAGTTATGAGGTTATAAAGTGTTATGCTGATGTGATTTGAAACAGTGAGAAAGTAGTTTTAAAGTCAGTTTTGTGTTACTCTGCCATCAGATCAGAAAACAGGAGCAATTGTTGGGTGTGTGAGTTTGAATAACGATTAGTCACATCATGTGAACTGGACCGAACAGAGACCCAGATAACTTGTCAAAAACAAACTGGTACATCGTGTTGAAGTGAACTATCACAGCTCATAAACTCAACTTAACTAGTCCCAGTTTATCAGTGGGATGAATGTTTACCTCGTTGTATTGTGACTTCCTGCAGATGGATGAGTTGACAGGTAGCTCCTCCAGACAATACACTTTTCTTAGGAAGCATCTTTTAAAGGAGACGGGCCATGAAATTCGTCTCAGCTAATGGGTCTTACAATGGAGAAAATGTCATGTGGGTTTTGTTTTGCGTCAACAGTTTCTCCTTGTCGGCTTCTGTCTCACACACTGACTGTCTCTATTTTCTTCACTCTTCTCTCTCTCTGTCACAGACACATAAATACATATACACAGCCTCTTATTGCCGCCTGTTGTCTGACGTGCATAAAAGCAGAGCTGCTCTGCATGCCTTATCACCGTGTGATTGATGGCTGGCTGTTCTACTCTTATCGATTCTATGCTCTCCATATATTAAACGGAGGAAACGGAGCCGAATCGCTCGTGGAATAAGGCGCTGAAATACGATCGCTCTCCGATAGCCCGGCTAATCTGCACAACCTAATTCATTCCTAACATCAGCCAGCCCTATCCCTGAGACACAGACAGTCACGCTGTGTTTTCTGTAGCGCTGATAGATGTACTTTATGTTTATTAGCTGTGAGGTATTTCACCAGCTTATCTGGAAATTATGTGGGGCAGAGTGGCCGCCGAGTCTGTAAAATTACTCAATCAGCCGTGAGATTTGAAGTAATTTACGACGTTTGCAAGGCAGTAATGATTGCAGAATGCAGACAGTCATGTTTTATTTGGATAATGTTGATATATGAATGTGTTTTTGGGGGCGTTGTGAAGAGATATAGCTGCTGGTTTGGTTTTCAAAGTGATATTTTATTGTTTATCTGTGAAATGTAATATGTAAGGGACAGTGTCACTGCTATCTGCTCACATCCTTTAAAGCTGGTTTTTATGAGATGTGATGTTTTTACCGCAGAGGAAGAACTAGAGCAGAGAAGATCAATGAGTGGAGCGAAGCACTGACACTGGCAGGGTTGAGGGTTCAACTTCCTCCTGAGCTCAGGATAGGCAACCTTTCTTCTCTTTGAGTCGAATAGACACCGTCTCATATTATTGTCATGTCGTCATTGTCATGTTATAGAAATTTAAAACTGTCTTTCACCCATTAGCAAGGAGAAACTTTCCGCCTCAGACTGTGGTCGAACAAACCCGACATCACAGGGATCATTCAGATGATTATCAAAGCGGCAAAATAATTTCTGACCGCTGTGACAAATGTTTTTATCTCAGCTTTACAAGAACGTTACACTTGATGAGTGAATTTGAAAGACGTCTGGATCAATCGGTGAAGTTACTGAGGCGCCACATGATTATTTTATAAACCTCACCATCCTGAAAAACTTTGTACAGCCAAATATAAAGTGTGTAGTGCTGAAACAAAGAGTCAGTTGAGTTATTTCACAATACATTTTGTTAGATGATTGAATGTTCTCTCTTTTATATTGTTGTATATTGAACATCTTTGGGTTTGGACTTGTTAAATTATCTTCCCATTGTTTTTTTTTACATTTCAAATATTGAGTCATTTACAGAACAAATACTGATCAGATCTCAAATCCCAGAATCCCAGCTCCTTCCTGCTGGCTGCAGACTCTGAGTTTGTGTGTTTATTGTGTGTGTGAGGGGTTAAAACACCTCGTCCCATCCGTCTCCACAGTGTGTATCCTGCTCCATAAATATTGGTGGTGTGGAGGTCTGACCTTGTCATGTGTTGACTGATGCCGTCGCCCGTCTATCCCTCACTGCAGACGGAGGACTGTCTCAGGCAGAGTGTGCTGCTGTGTGGAGGGACGCTTGGAAATAACACAAGACTACCAATATGCATGGTTAAATATGCTTCTATTATTCTCATTTCTGTAGTTGTTGTTGTTGTCAGATAGTTTATAATTTGTCGTATTAGAACAAGCAGACGAACCTAATGCACAGGTTTCTTTTTAGTTAGATTTAGGTTCAGATATTTGAATGAATATTATTTTGGTTAAATGTTCACTGTTCTCACTAGTGTCTTTGTATAGAGATAAAAAGGAGGCTTTTATTTTTTCATTAATGAGTGTGGACTCCCCTTGAGATCAGGCTGATCAGACTACATCACACACACACACACACACACACACACACACATTCACATGTAGACACATAGTCCTGAGAGTATGTGTCTACAGTGTGAATGTGTGTGTGTGTGTGTGTGTGTGTGTGCAGCGTTTCACATTGCAGCACAGCAGGATGTCAGAAGTGGTTAAGTCTTGAGGCTTGAGCACCTTGAGGCTTACACACACACACACACACACACACACACACACACACACACACACAGCAGATCAGAAAAGGCTGTAACGGTGCTCAGAGATCTGACTGGAGTGTTTCCCAACACCGCCTCAGGCTGCTCTGTGCTCCATCCATCCACCCATCCATTTCGTTTATCATCCATTCATACATCCGTCTATTTTCTTTCCCTTTATTTCAAGTCCACCTCTCCTTTCCTCTTTTCCATTTACACAAACACAATTATGTCTTAATTCTTTTTCTTTATGTTAACACCCCCCACCACCACCACCAGCAGCAGCAGCAGCAGCAGCAGCCTTCCCTTTAGCAGACACGACTGCAACAAAGCTAATGCTGCTCTGTAACAGCTGGATGTGCACAGGAAATAAGCAACTGTTCTGTAACAAGTTTTCAATATTAACTTTTAAGGTGATGATACCAAAAACTGATATATGCAGGTTTAAAACGGGACATGAACCACTTTCTCTATGTCTCCACAAAGGCAAACAGAAGTCCAGTATTCCCTCTCTTTTCGCTCTGTTTTTGGTCTCCACCACATCCTGGAGGAAATATCTTCCTCTTCAGCTGCTAAACGCTCTGCTGTGTTCACCAGCTGCTCTCTAACTGAGCAGGTAGTGAACAGTGGCTTTTACAAAGAAAAGAGCAGCCACAACAACACCGGGTCGATGTTGTGGGTGAACCAAAACAAATTTAGAGCAAATTTACCGTCCGGACAGGACAACGATGAGCTGAAACTCACTTTGTGTTCTCTGGACCCATCAGACCTCTTTGTAACAGCAGGACTTTAACCTTTTTAATTAGTAGAGAAATATCTTGACTCTGTCGATGATCTCTGTCTGTTTCAGAGTTTCAAGCTGAACGTGGACAGTCACAGCGCTCTGAAGGAGAGCATAATGGAGGAGGGAAAAGCACTGCTCACCGTCATCACCTCTCACCAATCAGGTACGCACACACTCTCACACACACATACTCATTCACATCTCCTTCTCACACACACAATGAGTGGATACACACTGAAACACACACAGGTGGCCATAACCGAGCCCCAGCTCTGTTCCATTCATTATTAATATTAGGATTAACAGAGTGACCTTCAGAGAGGAGAGCTCATATGAATGTAGCCGAAAGAGAGACGGAGAGAGAGATGAAGACAAAGAATGAGATGGAGGGAGAGAAAGATAGAAAAGCAGAGAGAAAAGCCAGCGGGCAGAAACTGGACGGCAGAGAGAAAAACATTCAATATAATTTTATATTTTCCCAAATCTTTGCAACCAGAGAGAGAGAGAGAGAGAGAGAGAGAGAGAGGAGGAGATCAGAGCTTTGGTTAGAATAACTACTTGGTTAACGTAAAGCAGGAAGAGCTGTCTCCGTAACAAACACACCAAACTCTGGATATCAGAGATGAACTCTGGTTTTTATCTGATCTACTCTTTAAGTTTAACTAATGCAACAGTAGAATCAGTTCAAGAAGAAAGAAAGGGACAAACTCTAAAACCAGTTTGCAACTTTTCCTCTTTTTAGACGTCAGGAAAAATTCATTTAAAATGAGTCTGATAATTGGATTCAACATTAAGAGTTTCTCTCTCTCTCTCTCCTTCTGTTTTATCCCTGTGTTTCTCGCCCTGCAGGTCTGAAGGATATCCTCCATATGGTTTCCAGCCAATGGGATCAGCTGCAGCGGCAGATCCGGCGCCAACATGGCTGGATGCTCCGCGCCCTCCGCTGCATCCAGGCCCGCCTCCTCTACACCGGCCAATCGCACGAGCTCTTCGCGGCCTCGCTGGACCCGTCAGCCAGTCAGCAGGCTGCGTGCCCGGCGGACGGCCTCAAGGTAAGAAAAGAAAAAAAGAAAAAACTGATGGTGGATTTTATTTTCTGTTTAGCTTTGACTTTCTCTGTTATTCTCTTCATCTGTTTTTTGTTTCTCTTTTATTCTTTGGTTCATATTCCTCCATTTCCTCTCTGATGATCCCTGTTATCCCCCTCTCTCTCTCCCTGTCACACACACACACACACACACACACACACACACACTCTTAACCATAGTCCTTTGTAAAACTCTTTGTACTGGCTGCCAGTTGACATCCAGATTGGTGTCTCATTTCTTATTGGCTGCTGGTTAATTGGCTGGACTTGGTTAATTAGATGCCATCTCCCTTTGTGTGTCCCTCTCTCACTCATTGCGACAGTCATGTGTGTGTGTGTAAAAATTTTCCATGAGTCATCTTTGGCCTTCTGTCTCTTTCCTTCTAAACACGCTGAGAAAAAAAAAGATTTAAAACATTTCTTTCTTCTTTCGTCTTCTGCCTCGTTGTCTTTGTTCATTTCTTCAGTCCATTCAAATACTTTCTAATAAGAATTTCTTCAAACAGCTCCTCTGTTAAGTGTTAAATACATCAATAGCATTTCCTCAGAAGAGAAAATGTATATTTTTTCCCAGAACAACTAATGTGAAACGGTCCACACGCTCTCCTTCAACACTCGACCCAGAGGTCGTCATGGATCCAAAATTTTGGAAGTGATCCAAAAACTCCTCCTGCTCCGTACAGGTCACACACTCTGTCTCAGTTGATTGTGAGGTGCATCATGATCAGAGCTGAGTCCACTGATAAAACAGGACCCTGCTTAGATCCAGTTAGACTGAGTGACCTGTGAAGACCTCCCTCCTCTACATCCTCCTGTTCTGTCCTTGCCTTTCCTTCATCACTTCTTTATTATTTCCACCCTCATTCTTCCAAATTTCTTGCCATCCCTCTTTCATTGTTGCTCCCCTCCTTCAATTATTTAGTTCCTTGTTAAACCCCTGTACTTCCTGCCATCTATCCTTAGGATCTGGGTTAGGCTCCTTCCTCTCTTCCTTTTTTGTCCTATCTACCTTCCTTTTCTTCTGTTGTTATTTAATCCATCCCTCTTTCATCAGATTTCCCTGCTTCTTTTCCTCCTTCTGTCTCATTTCATCAGTCCTCTCTCCCATTGCTTGTCCTCCCCTTCCTTTCCTCCTCTTCCTCTCTGCTCTCTCATTGTCCTCTCCCTCCTCCCCTTCCTCCCCCCTTCCTCCCCCCCTTCCTCCTCCCCTTCCTCCCCCCCTTCCTCCTCTCCTTCCTCCTCTCCTTCCTCCTCCTGCAGACCTGACTCTGGTTGTTTTCACATTGTTTAGTTGCAATTAGAGCTGCAGCAGCCTGATCACTGTGATCAGTCAACAGTGACAGCCATTAGCCAGCTACCACCTTTGTGTGTGTGTGTGTGCATGTCTTATAGTGAAAGTGTATTTTTGTATTTGTGTGTATTTGTGTTTTTATGTGTGTGTGTGTGTGTGTGTCCATTAGCTGCTTGGCCGCAGCACATTAACAGTCCATTCATTATCTGTGTGAATCTCCCTCTGCACTTAAAGCTTTGATCCGTAAAACCTCCAAACAACAAACTGAGGTGTGAACCTGCTGAATTATTTCTGTTCGCTGCTTCACGGCACAAACACACACAAACAGTGTCAACATCACATGTTTCACATACTTCTGTGATATTTTCAATTATTCAGTTCATGTCTGTTCTGGGCAGCTGAGCACTGAACCCAAACTAACAGAGAAGTACAAAACCTGCAAGAAGCTCCACCTGCAGGAGCTAACAGCCAAAACAACTTCAATAACCCGAGTCTTTCTGCGCACGTTTACTTTGAAGTTCAATTCACCAATCAAGTCATTTAAGACAAGTCCAAGTCAAAACTTAGGCCAGGGCTAATTTAAAAAGCAAATGCTGAAGTCTGGTCTCGAGTCAGGTAAGTAAGTCAGGTTCAAGACACCAGTTTAAGATTCAGATTCAGTTTATTTAAGACAAGCTGAAGTTGAGCCACAGTTCGATCGAGATGAGATGGATCCAGGACTTTAGGTTATTCAAGACAAGTCTGAACCAAGTCTCAAGTTATATGAAAAAATCACAAGTCAGGATCCAAGTTATTTAAGACATGTTTACTTCAGGACGTAAATCATTTGCCACCGGAATCGTCAGCAGTACCCAGGTGTGTTATTTAGTCTGTCTGGGAAGGTTTTAAAGTCCGAGTCAAATCTTAGAGTTTGAGCTGTGTCCCAAGTCATTCGAGACCAGCTTGTTAAATAGTGACCATCAGAATGACTCAGCAGCAGGTCTCAGGTCTGCAGCTCTGCTGGCACCTGAGAGGAAAACAATGAGCATCAATCTGCTTCATCAGGAAACTAGAACAAGATGTGACCGTTTTGTATACCACTGTTTTTAGCTCCAAGCTCCAGCTGTGGTCTGTAATTGTGACAGCAAATGCATGTAGAAATTCAGAGTCCTGCTCTGCTTTTTAACCTTCAAGACAACTCAGTGTATTTGAGTATTCAGCAACATTTAGAGCCATCAGACAGCTTGATGATGTTATGGAGGAACTAAACAACAATTTGCGCAGTAAAAAATCCCTGAACGTGGCTTTACTGTGTGTTCATTATCTGCTAGTGCTCTTTAATGACAATCAGATGCATGGCCTAATTACTGCCACAGACAGCGAGGTGGGGAGTGGCAGAGGGGGGGGTGCAGACTGCAAGGTCACCCAAGGGCATGATGTTTATGTGTGTGTTTATGGACCTTGGTTTAAAAAAAAGATGAAACAAGAATGACCAAGGGCAGAGGAGCAGGTAAATCCACTGCTGCTCATTTGTGTGTGTGTGTGTGTGTGTCTGTGTGTGTTTTCAGTGCAGGCGTGAGAGCATCTATTAGCATCTACATACCCCTGTGTGTGTGTGTGTGTGTTTAAATGAACGTAACCTTGACTAAAGGGCAAAATAAAGGGCAAATTGGAATAAATTTATCAAATTATGAAGCCTCGTACAATATTTATAACCAGCGGATCCACTATTCATTACAAAAGATTAAATACCAACTTGTATCAATAATTCATCCTCTTAATCTTCATTTTTAGTGCAATTAAGAGCAGAGGCAAATGACATATTTCACACCCGGCTCCAAGATAGTTAGCATGCAATTTACTGGATGTGACTGCAGCTCTGCAGGCTGCTGGTGCCCCCACTGCTGAATATATAACGTGTTTGGACACATTTAACTAAATAGATTATCATCTGTGGTTAATGATGATGGCACTGATAATATTACTTGACTTTATATAACACTTGTCTAACAGTAGATGATGTTGAATAGGTGTACATTAGGATAAGGATGAAACACATGAGTAACTCTGCAAGATTAAAAGACACCAGTGTATGAAAATGATGTTAGACGACCCTTTTCACAAACATGGCCGACAAACGTCTGCTTCGTCTCGACAGGTTTTAAATCTGCTCTTGTTAATATTTGAAGACGCCAGCTCTCCGTGACGTCCTGCAGTACTCTACGATTCGACTTGTCAGTATCCAACAAGTCAAATCGTCACCTTTTAAATTGTTGCTTTAAACAGTCAGTTGAGAAAGTCTGTGAAGATGATCTCAGTCATCCACAGCATCTTCAGCCTTACTAACTTTCTTTTGGAGCTTTCATCATCATCTCACAGTCTTCATCAGTGAATATTCTTACAGTTACAAAACACACGAAAAGCTACAAAATGGACCTTAATGTTGGGGCTGAAATTTAGTTTGAGTTTTTGGATTCAGTTCAGTCTTTCCCTTCTATTAATTCATTGACATGGTCGCCATAGCAACAACAGGTGTGGTGTGAGGTCATTAATTTAGGTTGGGCCTTAACGAGCCTCCAAAGAGTAATACTGTGTGTGTGTGTGTGTCTCTTGGTGCTCATAAGAGCTTGTTGTTATTGGTGTTAACATATGTCGCTGACAAGGTCTAAGACTTTTCTTTCTTTCTGTCCTGTGATGTTCATCCGTCCTTCTTCTGACTTTCTCTCTCTCTCTTTCTCTGCTTCCTTTTGCCTTCTCACAGTGAAAGGTAGAAAAATGAAAAAGACAAATCGAAGATGTTGAAAGATGTGGCAGAAAGACAGAATTATCCATCAGCCTTCTCATCCTCCGTCCATCTGTCTCACCACCATCCATCCCTCCTTCTCTCTGTCGTTTCTTTTTTACAGTGTCTATCCCTCACCCCGGCCATCCTCTTTTTCTCTACTGCTATTCTTATCTATCTATCTATCTATCTATCTATCTATCTATCTATCTATCTATCTATTTCTACCATCCCTCTGTTCCTTCACCGTTGTGTCTTTGCCCTTGCTCTCCCTCTCCATACTCCATCCATCTCTCCTTTCCTTGCTTTGACTTTCTATTGCTGTTCCATCCTTCCATCCCACATCCACCAATCCCTCTTTCTTCCCCTACCCCTCTTTTTACTGTGCATCCTTTATCCATTTGTTTCTATTTCCTGTCTCCTTCCTCCCCTATCCTCATAACTCTATCCATTGTTTCCTTCCCCCACTATTCCTCTCTTCCCCCTTTTGCTTCTTCCTTCATCCATCCATCCTTCAGTCCTCGTATCCACCTCTCCTCTGCACATTCCCTTCTCTTTAAACCCCCACAGACCTTTACGTTCACTCACTCTTCTTTCTCACATCTTGTACCTTTCCCTGCATCCCCCATCCTCCCTTTCTTTCTCTCTCCATCCTCCAGCTCTCCCCCAAAATCCCTCCCACCCTCCCTCTCTCTCCCTCTTTCTTTCTCTCTGTCCGTCTGTCTGGAGAGGGGCGATTCATGTAAATGTCAGGAAATATCAGAGCCGGGGTGGTGGGATTAGGCAGCGAGGAGAAGATACACTGATACCAGCAAATATAACGCTCTGACAAGACGGCCAACACCGGGGATTAGGACACACACACACACACACACACACACACACACACACACAGTGCTAGTGTTCAGACACACTGAAAGGGTCTGTGTGTGTGTGTGTGTTGTATGAGAATATTGTGTTGTGTGACTTCTGCAGTGTGTTGCTGCATTTTAAAGATTTATTGTACATGTGTGAAGATTTTCAAGTGACATCTGTAGTGTTTTGTTGCATATTGAAGATGAAGGTAAAGGTTGAGTGTTTCTCTGTGTGTGTGTGTGTGTGTGTGTGTGTGTGTGTGTGTTGGCAGGGTGAAAGAGAGGGAGTGTGAGAGAGGTGGAAAGGTGTTTAATACAAGTGTGAAAGCAGTGTAATATTTAACAGCTTAGTGGGATTTGTCTGTCACATTACAGGGGATTGGACTGGTCTGGTAACACACACACACACACACACTGAAAAGGTGAATGGATGTGTTCAGTGACAGCTCCTGAATCTGAATCCTTCTCTGGAGTTTCATCACTCAGATGTTATAAAACTGTCATCATGTTTGGACAGACGATATATTACAAATGTGAGGGAAATATGACAAGAACAAAGTATGTTCATATGTGGAGGAGAGAACAGAGAAATGTTCTCTCAGCAAATGAAATTTTCAGCTTTTAAATGAAGTTTCTTAAGAAAACAATGGACGTTTACTTGAAATGAATCAGTCTGTTAAATTAGATTTTCTCAGTCATGTGTCTTTTTCTTGGGAAATTTAAGGAGCTTTACCGACGTTAAGAGAGAAACATAACAGTAAAGAAACAGCTTTAAATTCCTGGCAGTGTGCTTTGAAATAATTTACCAGTTCAAGGAGCAAAGAAAATACAAAACATCCAAATAATTAAAAGTAGCTTATTCATTATTTATGTTCTTATTTTGTTAATTATATGTAAAAGGCTTTTTTATTGATCAGAACAGGACGTGTCAGAGCGGAGAGAGAAAGAGTAACTGCGCCTTTAAACTGTGAGAGTTTGGGAGGTCAGAGACGAAGGCTGACCGTCGTGAGAGAAACATGGAGAAATCTTTGGTCGTCTAGAACCATGTTATTAGATCTCACCACGAGACTCGTCCGCTGACAGCTGATGTGGAGATTTGGCGACCAAACAGAACCTGCGGCAAAAATCTTCCTTGGTACGACTGAGTCTGCTGCTTCCTCCTCCTCTCACAGCGTCAGCACTGAGGCCAATTATTATTATTGTCTTGCTGCATTTTCACAACCAAAGAGCAGCAGAGTGACAGTTGTGATGTTTCTGATATTGATATCGAACACTCTGACTCACCGGGGTTTTATTAGACTGTCGCACACAGTGTGATATACAGTAAACTTACATGATGATTACTGTCGCACAGTCTAAAGGAGATTTTTATTTTTCAACTAATCTGAAGTACCAACAGAAAACTCTTAAAAGTGAGAAACACTGATCCAGTGGTGTAAGACAGGATATATAAGGACTTACAATATCATTCAGTTTAGTTTCATATCAAGGCTGTTTTTGTCTGCCTGTGTTTCCTGCTGCTCTTTATTATAAATTACCCAATAAAAGAGAAAAATAATTATTAATAACATTTCTTAATAGAAGAGCAAAACTGTGGGACAAAGAAACGAGATGATCTTAAGCCACACTGAAGTCACTCGTGTTTTTAAATAACATTTAATTTCATTGTATATATATTTTATATGTCAGTGTATCAGGACAGCAAACTCCCCTCCTGTGATAACACACACACAGTATCAAGCCGAGCCTCACTGTATATTTTAGATGTATTATTTTCTTTTCAAGAAATGTGGAAGTCTGGAACGTAGCAGTTTCCCCCGGGGGAGGGGAGGGGGAGGAGAGGGGAGGAGAGGGAAGGGAGGGGGAGGTTGGGGTGTGTCGTGGAGGTTGAGGTGGGAGAGAGGTGATGGGTCGAGATTAGACCATGTTCCTTTGGACACGGGGGACACAAATCCTGTTAGAGAGCTGAACCAAACAGCCCTGAGCACACACACACACACACACACACACACAGGTGTAGCCTACATGGTGTCATACGTACACACACACATCAAAATTTCTGACACGCACAGAGCACATGTGGTGTTTTTTTGTGTGTTTAGAAGTTTGTGTGAGTCTCTCTCTCTCTGTGTGTGTGTGTGTGTGTGTGTGTGTGTGTGTGTGTGTGTGTGTGTGTGTGACAGAGAGAGAGAGAGAGAGAGAGAGAGAGAAATGTTCAGGTATGAAGTGATAAGTGACCTCCTAGGTGACACTTCTCACAGTCTGAGCTGAGTTAAATAACGTTAAACGTGTGTGTGTGTGTGTGTGTGTGTGTGTGTGTGTGTGTGTGTAGATGAGGCACTTGTACATTTGTGATTGTGACTGTTGGCACTTGTATGGTGACTCTGACTGTGTGTGTGTGTGTGTGTGTCTTATCAGTGTAGCTGGTAGAGACAGCTTGTTGGCCTCAGGCCTCTATTTCACCCTACAGACCACACAGACGAGGAGGGGAGGGGAGGGGAGGGGAGAGGCAGAGAGGAGGGGGAGGGGACAAGAGAGAGGAGGTAGGGAGGCAGGAAGAATAAAGTAAGGTGGGGTTAGGTGAGGAGAGGAGGAATCGGGGTAAAAGAAAGAGGGAGAGAAGATGGCGGACAGGTGAGAGTCAGACTGTCGAAGGAGGAGAGAGGAGGAGAAAACAAACTCCAACATCCCAAATTTTCAACCGTGTCTCCGTCAGATTACCTTTATATTCTCCAGGTTTATTTTGTATATACATTTTTAAGAGAAATATAATTGTTTCCTGCAGTATTTTAAAGTGAGTTAGGTTTAGGCAGCAGAGTCTGTCTGGTTTCAGCGTTAAACTAAGTCCGTGATCTTCCCTGAATCTTAACCAAGTGCAGTGAGAACCATAAAAACAGATGTGTTAGTTTGTTAAACGTTTCCTAATTATGTTTGTTAAAAACATTCTTTTTCTTCATTAGCTGTTATGAATCCGTAGGCTAGTTTATAAATGTCACTTTTAGAGTCTAAGTTGAAATTTCAAAGACAGAATTTATTATTTCTATTTGTAAAATGTTTATATTTGTTCACCACTGATTAATTTCATTGTAAATTCATCTGTCAAATACTTTTTTTCCAACATGATCATTTACAGTCACATGAAACCAAGAAAAGCAGCAGATTAGAGAAGCTGGAATGAGAGAAAACTGACGATGTTTATCAATGAACTGACGAATTTCATTTTATTGTTCAGCAGCCGAGTCTCCAATAGTAGAGACTTGGAGCATGAACGCACCACAAAGATGAGACAACATCAGGTCACAATGTTTTGTATTTGCTGTAGAGAATATGGTTTTACTTTGTCATTAAAATAAGTGCATTTTGAAAGGAAGAAGGAAAGGAGAGGAGGATAGAGGGAGGAAAAGGACGGGTAGGAGAAAGAAAAGGAATAGAGGAGCGGAGGTGATAGGGATCCGGCCGGTCGACTCTGAGCGTGGAGACTGAAGCATCCTGAACACGCAGAGCGGCTCCTCTCCCCCTCTGAGTGATTTAAATATTGACCTCAGGTTATTACGAGTTTTTTAAATCAAATTACAGAGTGTTGGACTCCTGCCTGATACCTGATAGAGCCAATCAGACGGCTCGTCCCGCTCGCGGAGCTCCACCACACAGCACTTTACATAAATTAAGATTAAAGTTGGGAAGTTTGTGGAGTTAGTTTAACCACGCAGTGACACTCTATCAAGATAGTTTGTGTTGAAAAAAATCTCAGTGTTGGTGTTAATCCCTGGTTTAAGATCCGCAAAGCTGCATTTTCAGGTCATTTGAAAGTGATAAAACTCAGTGTGTGGAGCTGCAGGGCTTTTTATGTTACAGACAGTGACACACTGTAACAGCAGCAATAAGTTTCACACCAACAACACTGTAGGCTACTTATTTAAAATAAATCAAAAGATGAAAGTTTGCAGGATTAGGAATTCATTTATGCAGAAAGTATCAAGATGTTTAACATAGTAAACTGTGATATTCAACTGTCTCCATAAGTGGCCGCATATGTTATAAAAATAAGTCAATCTATAGCCATTCTTTTAAATTTGTTTATTTTTGCTTTTTAGATTTTTAAGTTTTAAATATTAGATGTCTGACTCTGAGATAAATAAACAAAATAAAGTGAAATACTCATGTTAAATATATATATCTATATATATATATACGTTGCTTTAAATCAATCAGAATTCAAGGAAAATCCATAAAATACAGCGTTAAATTTTATCGCCTCAAGGCAGCTTACTTATAGATATTGAAGTCCATATTTTGCTCAAATAAATGTAGAGTAGAGCAGGTGGACAGTGATGATTGTGTTTTTGTGGGAACGGGCGTTTGAATTACTGTGTCTGTTATCGCAACAGGAACAGTCTCAGAACTTTTTGATTGCACCTCATAATAACGTTGTTCTTCACTTTGACCCAGCTAAATTTACATACATTTAAAAACAGCTGTATATTCAGTACATTGTCATTGATAAATGTGTTCATAAAGAGCTGAAGTCATTAAACTAAAATCAGTTATTTATTTGTGTTGTTGTAAAATAGTATTTTTTTATTCTTGTATTTTAAGTGTTGTGTCTTAGTTGGGTTAAATTGGCAGCGTAGGACTAATATTTAAAACACACAGCTGCAGTCAACATTTCATTAATAGTTTGTCAAAGAGAAGTCGAATGTTCTGATTTTAAATATCAACCTGAGAGTTTTAGAATGTTTTGACCATACGATCGAGCTTCATGCGATCGAGCTTCATGTGACTGAGCTTGTGGTTTGTTCTGGTTTAAGTCCAGTCAGAGTTGAGGAAACTAGCTGTTATTCCACTGATGCTGTGTCTGCTCCAGCTTTGTGTTTCCTCTTAAAGTAGATCAGGTGCACATTTATTTCCAACATGTTTTGTGTAAATGACACATCAGTTTCCCCATTAAGCTCTTTAAAAGTTTGACTTTCTGCTGATGTTGTGCTCGCACTGAAACACTCATGGAGCCAATTGACTACAAATAATATTATAATTGGTGTTTTAGCCAAACAAAGTCAAACACACTGAGGTTCTTAAAACTGTTTTTTGACCTTTTTGCATCAGAGGCTGCGTGATATTGAAAGTTAATGTTGTTAATTATCACCAATAATCGGCTGTGGCTCATGGAAATGACTGAAATCAGCCTAAATGAATGCTCCTCCAAACACACACGGTCAGTGAATCCATCTTTTTTTTTTCCTCCAAAAGTTGGTGAGACACAAAGTGAAAACTGTCTCACACGCCCTGCTCTCCTCCCTCCCACCTGCAACATCTATAACAGCTAAATGAAATATGCAAATAATCGCCGCCGATCCCAATAAGAAATAATTAACGCTGTCTGCTCTCCGTGGCAGCAGGTATTAGCATGCCAAAGCACTCCAAAATGTAATTTATAAAGTGAGTTTAAAAAAACCACTGAGCTCTTTCTGTGTCTTTGCCAACGGCAATCTGACGTTTCTAATGCACTCTGAGAGAGGGAATAAATTGATAGTGGTGGCGACGGGCTTTTTCTGTTTTAATTTTCCATTCCTGATATTTTTCAAATATTTAATTACGTGGATGGTAAAAGTGAATATGTAAAGTGGGTGTTTTTCTTTTCTTTTTTTTTTTTTGAAGCCACAGATGGTTTGTGTCATATTACCTTGTTAAACATGGATATGGCAGTGGTGATTATTAGAAGAAGTATTTGAGTTTGATGAAAGTTGTGGGGAAGTGGCGGCGACAGCGGCGGCAGAACAGTCGGTTAACGAGCAGACGCCTGGAGAGCAGAGAAATGAGACAGACTGGTTGGGGGGGGGGTTCTCCTCCAGCTTCCTTTTAGTGGTGAAATGCAGAGGTGACACTTGTATTTTTGTGTGTGTACGTGTGTGTTTTTTTGCTGTGGATATTTGTAAAGTTTCACCACTGCCAAAAAAGTTTTCGAAGTTTTCCAGTTTAGGAAATGGCCAGTTGAACAAGCAGAAGGTAGTCTGATGTGGAGAGAGCAGGTGTGGAGGTCAGGTGGGTAAATGAGTGACAGTGAGTGAATTGTAATGAAAACCCGAACCCTCTGATATCTGCACATTTCTACCAACATCACATAGCCTGGTTTATGCTTCTGCATTGAATCAACACCATAGGTAAGGCCACATACCCCACACATAAACATCCTGTAAATGTAACTAGACGTTGTGCTGATGCAGACAGCTGCTACTGTGACTGGTCTGCTTGCTCAGCTCTGACGTCTTGTTTCTGTGTTGCAGTCATTACAGTAATCAGACACATAAGAAGTATAAACCCTCCATCTCACAAAATAAAGCGCAGTAAGATGTACTTATTTCTCGTACACTACCTGTAGAAACTAACCATGACGACTGGTATTGCTTTGCTGAGACAGTGAAAATGGCTCCTAATCTTACTGGAAAACCAGTCTAATAGATTTAACAGGACTGAAACATGATGCTAAAGAGCTGACGTGTGTACAGTCATCCTCACAACGTTCAGAACATTTCAGTTTTATGACATTGTCTGACAGAGAGAGACGGTGAGGATTTTATTTCAAAATAAGAGCACGATTGCAGCTGATTGAAAGGGTGTTCTGAAACAGCGGACACTATTTATTTTTCATTAAGGAAAGACTGGTGAAGGAATTCTGCTCTTACGGAAACCAGGCACATGTTCACACACACACACACACACACACACACACATCTATTATATACACCCAGACTGCCATGGACATATGGACTGACACATGAATACAAATGAATGTATCTATGCAAGGACACAAAGAATAAACACTGAAAACACAAACACTCATGAGCAGACGGACTCTCTTTTTCACTCTCTCATACACACACACACACACACACACACACACACACACACACAGACTGTCCTCCTGGTGACTTAATTACATCCCCCCTCCCCCCTCTACTCTCAAAGCCACACAATCAAAACCACATTTTGATATCATTTCACTCATTTGTATTCATACATCAAGGCACACACACTTACTGCACTAACGCACACACACACACACACACACACACACACACACACACACACACACACACATACATGCAAACACCCTCTCTCTCTCAGTTTCTGATCAAAGATTCTCCATCTTGTTCTTAAATAAAAGGCAACAAGGACCACTGTAGGCTGTAATTACTACCAGAGTCTGATGCTGACTTTGTGTGTGTCTGTGTGAGTGTGTGTGTGAGTGTGTGTGTGTGTGTGTGTGCATGCACATATTTGTCTTTCTGTCAGTTTGTGAATAAGTAGTGTGTGTGTTTTTTCTTATTCTACTTGTCTGGTTGTTTCTTGTGATGATTCTTTTGTCTGAAGAAATAAGTGTGTGTGTGTGTGTGTGTGTGTGTGTGTGTGTGTGTGAGCGAGCATATGCATGTGTTTTACACCATCTGACGCTGTTTTAGAAAGTGTTTATCCATATTATTCCTGTTAGTCATGACTGACTCCTTCCCCAGTCAGATCCCTCTGTTCATGTTTACTGAAGAGGGGATGAGAGTGAAAGAAAAGAGGAAAGAAGGAGGAAAAGTAATAATGGATGGATGGACAGAAGGAAGGAGAAGAGAGAAGTGAGGGAAGCAGGAGGGGGCGAGATGAAATGGATTGTTGTCTGGAAGAAGGGATGAAAAATGGAAAGCAGGATGAATAGACAGAAGAGAGGACAAACGGAGATATGTATCAAGATGACAGGGACAAATGAAGGAAGACAGAAAAGAGAAGAGGATAAGAGGATAGACTGGGGAAGGAAAGATGAAAAGGAAGAGGGATGGAGTGACTGAAATACAGAGATGACGGGAGGAA
Organism: Lates calcarifer; assembly: GCF_001640805.2. NCBI lineage: Eukaryota > Metazoa > Chordata > Actinopteri > Centropomidae > Lates > Lates calcarifer. The sequence continues at coordinate 23,539,624 of NC_066851.1, forward strand.
AACAGAAAAACAGAAGCATTGGGAAAGTAGGTAAGCACTGAAAGAGGGATCAAGGAGAGGATGGAGGGATGATGGAGAGATGGAGATGAACATTCAAAAAACGTTCTGAGGAAAATCAGCAGAACAAGAGATACAGGGAAGTTCAGAGAGAGGAGGATAAGGATGGAGGGATGAGATGGAGAAGAAGTATGAAGCAAAGACGGAGAACATGGAAGAGAAAAGATGGAGAAAGGTCTTAAATGATGAAAACAACATGAGCAAGAAGGAGTGAGAAGACATGGATAGAATAAAGTTTAATAGTGGAAAAGAACAGAGGGATGAAGATGTCGAATGAAGTGAAAGATAAAACAAGATATAAGAACAAAAGATGAGGGGAAGGCAGAAGGATTTGATAGAAGAGTGATAAAAGCAAGGTTGAGGAGTAGAAAAAGGGGGAGAGCAGGATGTATGAGGGGATGGAGGGATGTGGGGATGGATAGATGGATGTGATGGAGGTGTGGAGGCTGTTTTTGTCTCTCTACCTGTGAGGCACAGTAAATCAGAGGCAGATAAGGTAATTCTGTGAGCCGTACATCATCAGGCTGCAGACAGTTTTATGGCCAGCAGATTGGCTGTAAGGGCTGCTGATTACAATGAGAGAGAGGGGGGGAGAGAGGGGAGAAGGGTGAGGGGTGGGGTGGGGGCATCCAGGGAGGTGTTTGGGAATGAAGCCCTGTATCTATTAAAATTTGACAGATATGTGAGGCCGATACTGTGATATGAAATCCTGGATATCAGATTCTGGATGTTTAGTTTTTATTTTTCTGAAAAGAAAAAAAGTGTTTTTATTACTCCATCTGTTTTATCCTAAATAATGAAATTTAAAAAAATCCAATGATGGAGTAAATATTCAGGTACAAAAGTAGCAAAACCACAAATTAGAAAACACAATGAAAAGTCCTGATGAAGTTCTTACCTTCCGAATTTTATCATTTACAGAAGCAAGAAGCTGTCATCTCAAAAAGAATTAAAAATGTAGTCATGGATCTAAGGATCTAATCTGAAGTTATTCACACTGTGTATGTACTACACTATTACACTCTGGGGTTGTGATAGAAACTCCTGGCTGATGTTTATTTCCACCTCCTGCTTAAAGCTAGAGTGGTTTTATCAGCTCTTTAGCATTGAAAATGAGCAACTGTTCAGTATTTGTAATTTCAAATTTGGCTTTAGCTACAGTGGGAGTGAGGTGAGTTCTGATGGATTCATCCAATGTTTTATGCATCATTGGAAATGAGTCTTCTGAAGAGTAAGTTCAGGCTGTTGTCTGACAGTTCAGCTGCAGATGCTAACAAAGTAGCTTAGTCATACGTAAACACTGACACATTATCTGTAGTTATAGCTCTGTGTTTGGTCTCTACCACCTCCTGATGCTGCAGCCTCTCCAACACACTCAGACTCTCTCCACCAGACCACTCTGAATATTTTACAACTTTCCACACTCCAGGAAGATCCACACCGGACTAGAAATTACAAATGCCGCTGGTGGTTAATTACAATTTCATGACCTTCTGCAGTAAGACGAGTGCAGCTGGTGATGTGGGGGTCGAGAAAGACGCAAAATGGCCGCTGAGAGACGGCCGCCGGAGCGGCGGCAGAGCAGTGTTACTGTATGTGGAGCCAAAGCAGAGGGTGTTTATTTAGTATTTATTCTGCACTTCATCATCTCCCCTCCACTAATCCACTGGCTGCTGTACGCACCACTGACCACGCCGTATCGCTAACCTCTGCCTGGATCACAGAGAACCCAGACTGTGTGTGTGTAAGTGTGTAGAGTGTGTGTGTGTGTGTGTGAAAGAGAGAGGGGGGGAGCGAGAGAGAGAGAGAGAGAGAGGATGATGTCTATCCCTCCATCTGAAACCTTGTTAAATATTCATTGACAATTATTCCGCTTTGACCGAGGAGTTAGATGATGCTACTGCAGAGAGAGAGAGACTGAAAGAGAAAGTGAGTGTGTGTGTGTGTGAGAGAGAGAGAGAGAGAAAAGGAAAAAGAGAGTGAGAGTGTGAGTGAAGGAGCGAGAGATGAAGGCAAAGAATAATAGAAGATTGTCTTGGTAATATTATGATAAATCACTTGTATGTAAAAATCATTAAATGACCAGCAGACAAACCAAAAACACAGACTGACAGAGAGACACCCACTCTCTCTCTCTCTCTCTCTCTTTTCACACACACACACACACACCAGGTCTGAGCATGATTAGGTAAGCGTATTAAATATTAAATATCAAATAGTGCCCTTGGTCGACTCTGCTGCCATCTGACAGAGACACTCAGTCCATCCAGGTACAGCCATCACCCTCCGCTCTGTGCTCGGCTCGTCATATTCTCGCTTCTCAGAACCAGAATCAACTTTATCGACTGAGTATGTTGAATGACTTTGACTGTGGCTGTCAGTCCCTCAGTATGTGTATTTAAGCTGTCGGCGTTCTTCAGATGAAGTGTTTGTCAGAGTGTCTAACAGCATCTGAAGCTGCCTGTCTGACTATACAATCAGAGGGGGGGGGGCTGCCTCTGAAAATTTTTATTAATTTGAAGTGCACGTGTCTGAAACAGTGCGTCGTTATCCTCGTTTATATGATTCTGTGGAGGCAGACGTCGTCCGCCTGTGCAGCAGCTAGAAACACTTTCTTGCCTTGGTCCAACAACTTCGAGGTTATGAATAAAAAAAAAAAGATCATCAGACAGATCGATAATGAAAGTCATTAGTTGCAGCCTTGTACCAATTGGTGGTTGGTTTACCTGTCTCCTCACAGCAGATCAAAGCTGAAGTTTCAAACATCGCTGCAAGAACTTTCTGCCTCTTTGACAATTATGGAGTCAACAAGCAGAGAGTTGATCTTCTGATCTTTTTTTTGGAGACGTGATGTTTTCATTTTTACAGTATTGCCCAAATGTGTCTGGAGTTGTCCAATAAAATTCATCCCACTCCTGAGGATGGTCTTTATCGGGACCACGAGGACACCGTCGTGTTACAGTGGTCGTCTCCGTGACGACCGCCCTCTCAGGCGTCGTTACAGCAGCTGCTAACTCCAGCCCAGCGATCTGACTGGTTGATCTGGATTTCCATCCCGACTAACGAGGCTGTAAAAAGATCAGACTCTGCTCCCAGCTGAGCAGCGAGGTGACCGTCTCCCCTGCTAATTTACGGTTAAGATTTTTAAAAATTCCCCCCTGAGCTTGTGTGTGGTGTTGTTGCTGTGGTAACCATGATAATCCAGTGAAGAAGACCCTCGGGGGCGATGGTGGCCTGTTGTGGCAGATGTGAACAGCTGTAAAACACTTCTCTGTCAGAAAGACTGTGGCTCAGTGTTTTCTTTCTTTTTTGTCTTTCATTCTCTCCTACTTTTATTTTTCTTTTTTGATTGTTTGTTTCTTGTCTTTTCCATCTCTGCTTTGTTCTCCTCCCTCCCTCTTCTCTCTCTTTCAGTCAGCCCTTTTTCTGTACCTCACTCCTTCTCTCCATCCATGCACTGTCAAACAGGTGCAAACAATCTGCCAATCACATCATTTCACTCTGTTTCCAAAGCAAATGTTTCAGGGATTTTTCATTTTTCTTGAGTCTAGCTCAGCCATCTCCCTCAGTGGTTTTCATTCATTCATTCATTTGCTCTTTTTTGAAAGCTCCTGAAATCTGGTCAAAATAATTTGACTGCAACAAAAGTTTTAAAAACATTTTTAGATAATTACCAAGACATAATTCATAGTAGTAAAAGTTTTGCAGTGTCCTTCTCTCCATCCTCCTTCTCCTTTCTACCCTTCTACCTTTCCTCTCTCTCTCTACTTTCCTTCATCTTTACCTCCCTCTCCCCTGTTCTTCCTCTCTTTTTCCTCTTTGCCTCCCTCTCTGAATCAGTCAGTGGAGGTTGAGGATTGTAGCCGCTGTGTCACGCGTTTTGATTTATGTTCCATCTTTGATATTGAAAATAACTGGAATGGTGTCCTTGAACAGAGCAGAAAGCCCGGGCAGGACGGGAGGCAGAAGAAGGGGAAGAGGAGGTGGAGGTGGAGGTGGGGACAGTAAAGAGAGCAAAAGGAGGTGAATTTCAAGAGAGAAGTAGAATAAATAAAGAGGAGGACCATGTAGTCATTCTCTCTTCATCACGTCACACATTACTTTCAGTTCCAGATGCTCGCAGTCAAATTACATCTAATAGCCGAGAATTACGCAGAATGGACCTTAATTACCTGTAATTTACCCCCCAAAATCTTAATTCCCCTCCGCCACCCGCCACGTAAATAAATGCCACATCTAATTTGCTTGTTTTGGAGACCACACAGTCTACCGTGATGGATATGAGAAGCCTTTGAATCGGCTCAAGGTAATTTGATTTTGGAGGAGCCTGCTGCATTTTTAATGGTCTGAACTCAGTCAGGCGTGAGGGAGTGTGTTTTATTTTTTTCCCTACCAATCAGAAGTGTCACCTTTAATACAACTGCAACACTTTAGCTTTTTTGTGTGGGTGTGTTTTCCAAGATTATATTTTTATAATGACCTGCAGTGGTTTAACTCCTCACCTGGCTGCAGTGATGTACTGTACGGTGAAAATATGAAATAAGAAGCACAAAACTTATATTTTTGTAATCTTTGTGGATAAAACTAAGTTACAAAGTGCTGTGCAAAAGACAACAAATTTAAAATGAAAAGAAAAAAATGACAAATGAAAGAAAAACAGAAAAACTTAAAAGTAAACTATATGCATCAATTGGACCAGACTGAATAGGGAAAACAAATTCCAGTAAAACAAAAAAGATAAAAATAAAAAGACAACTCAGGTGAAATCAAATAAACAAACTCGAAATCCAAAGTAAAGTAAGAATAAACTCTTCCAGTAAAACTATGTATCAGGAGGTGATATGAAAGATAACAATTAGATGTGTTATATGTAAGGTTTTGCTATTGCTACATAGCCAACATTAGCATTAACAGCTGTTTCAGTCTAGAAGAAATGTTGCCAGTTCAGCCTTAAACTTTATTCCTTTACTCACCAAGAGTTGTCACCACTGATGGAAAGCAACGCCAGTGTTTTGCTTCTGTTTCTTTCCTTCTGCTGAAGTTAGCATGCTAACCAGCTAGCCCCAGCCCATTCCGTCTAATAATACCACTTTGTGATAGTGAGTCACTGTAGCGTCCAGTCTGCCCTCAGCCCAGCATGAGTGTGTGAAGTAGCACCACGCTCTTGGTAAATAAACAGCTGTTAATGCTAACAGTGGCTATGCAGCGTTAGCAAAAACACACGTACAGCACCTTTAAGTGTAAAACCTTGTCCATGAGCTTGTCTATGAGTGAGTGACGATCACAGTAGCCAATCACTGAGCAGCCCACCTGTTTTAAACCAGCAGAGACTCTGCAGCAGTGCAGGAGTATCACACTTTTGCTGTTTCAGTTTGTGTTCATGTGTTTTCATGTGAAGCAGCTCTTCCACCGTTTCTATTAAAACAGGAGCAAATATGAATCCATGCAGCTCATCTTTAGTTGTTACGCTTCCCCTTCTTTCTTCTACACACACTTAGGCCGAGACACGTAGACACACACTCGTAGATCCAAACAAAAACACACATTCAATCATCAGTATCATCTGCCTGTCTCTCCTGCTGAGTGTGTGTGTGTGTGTATTATAGCAGAGAAAGGGTTTCTTGTGATGTTGTTTTTTAAATCATATTTGATTTCATGCATAATTAGCTCGGCCATCAGCAGCCGCCGGCCGCATGCTGGGTGTTTATACACAGACACACACACACACACACACACACACAATGAGCACAGCCCAGGTCACACAGGATATGCTCAAACTGAACAGAGAATTCATAACATTTCTACCTTACTAGCTACTTGAAGGTACACTGCTTACCTCGCCTGTACGTGTGTGTGTGTGTGTGAAGCCTGCAGGCAGCTTCCAATTTGCCGATAGAGTGAGAGAGAGAGGGAGAGAGAGAGGAAGAAGAAGAGAGAGAGTCTTCTTTGCTTTGCTGGAGACTCACTCGCAGTCGGATTAAAAACTTAATTATGTTTTAAAATGATATTTTAATTAAATATGGAGGGAAGCAGAAATGGATTGGCACCAAAATAATTAATCAAACATCAAAAAAAAAAAAAGAAAAGAAAACGGAGCGGCGTCTTTCTGCTTCGGCCAGCAGAAAATAAAGTCAGCAGGCCTGTTAGCTCGGCTGAACATTCATTTAATTCTCCCTCTCACTGTTTTCTTTTTTTCCTCTCTGCCCCATGCACAAGAACTGATTATTTCCATCCCCACAATGCATTTGTGATGATGATGATTTACAGATGTAATTAATTATCAAGTCACTAAGTCACTAATTAATGATCAGTGTGTGTTCTTTGTGATCTCCAATCTTCGAAGTCTGATATCAGAATAATTGGCCAACTACGTATTAACACTAGCAACCGAGCTGCTAAAAAATCCTCAGTGAAATATGCAACTGAAGTGATAATAAACATTTTACACTCCTGGCTCGTCTTTTTAAAGCTCCATTATTGATTTCTTTGACCATATTATCATCTTATAAAGTTGATATGATGAAGGTGTTTGCAAACACATTCAGCAGAGCATCAGAATACTTCCCTGTGTCCTCCTGCATGAGCCCAGTATTCACACTGGTGGCTTTGGGGTCATTAGTTCCCTGGATGTATATGGCACATAATGGGAACGTGACAAAGGGTCCTACGTTCCCCAGCTCTATATTCACTTAGTATGACATGGGCTGTGGTGGGAATAGTGGGGAAATTTACTTTAGCTGCTAGGTGTTCCACAGTGTTCACCATCTAGTCTCTAGCAGTGGCTGTTCTGCTGAGCAGGTACTGGACAGTGGATCTAATAAAAACAGCTGCTGAACCCGACTATAAATGTAGTGCAGAGCATCTAAACCCTTAGCAGCTAGCTTTAGCAGTAGCCGTGATGTCTATCATCACTCAGTTCAAACTTTTTGGTTGCACATATTTTATTTCTGACTTTTTACACAGTCTGTTCCTTGTTGCATGCTAACAGTCAGAGGGCAGAATATTTACGTCACCCAACATTTCTCTCTTTCTTTGTTCCTCATCACCTTCTCTCTCCTCTTTCCCTTTGCTTTGTCTCTGTTTCTGTCTGATTCTCTAACAGTTTGGGGGCTGATAGAGGGATAGATGGATGGAGCGATGGAGTCAGGGGAGAAAGAGAGGGAGGAGGGATGAATGGAGGAGAGGAGAGAGGGAGATGATAGAGGCAATCAATATTTCTAGCATTCTAATTAAAGCCTCTCAGTGGAATAAATCCATGTAATTATCAGTAAATGAAATACAAGGTCACTCTACCTGATGGAGGGATGGACGGGGATGACGGAGGGATGGATGGAGGAGAAAACAACAGAAAGACAGCATGTTTAGCTGTGTGGATTCTGCTGACACTAAATTGTAATTTCTTTCTATTTTTTATTCTTCTTCTTAACACTTGTGCTAATGCTTATGACGACACAGATTAACATAAAACATCACCTAACTCATAACTGTCACCTTTTTAACCCTTTAGCAAACTTTTCATCTTTAAACACCTTTTTGAAAATATCTTCACTTTCCAAGACATGTCCCCATTTTCCAAAAAGTGTCGTCACATTTCCTGTAAAAATGTCCTCAGTTTTTAAAATGTCTTATCTTTCTTAAAATTTAAGCTTTCTTAAAATGGCCCTTTTCCACAGCCGTCTTCACTTTCCAAAAATGTCTTTCAGTTTTCAAATTTCCTTCAATTTCTAAAAACAAACAAACCAAAACTTGTTGAAAATCCTCTTGCTTTCCAAAAAAGTCAGTAAAAGACAAACACATTTCCAAATAAACAAGCAAGCATGCAAAAACACAATGTAGACTCTTCTTACACACATAAATGCAGGAAAACACACACACACACACACACACACACACAGAGGCAGCAGGGTCAGGAAGTAAAGAGATGCAGAGAAATTGAATTTTACCTGGAAGTCTGGAAGAGTTCGAGTTATTTATCACTGGAACAGTGTTAATGAAACACTGAAGCTGGTGTGTGTGTGTGTGTGTGTGTGTGTGTGTGTGTGTGTTTTAAAGGAGTATCATCCAACATGTTCCACCTTCTCTGAAGTGTTTAGATGATACTCAGATGAATTAACAGAGAAGAAGATAAACACTAAATAAATGACTAAACTCACTGCTGGAGACCTCAGATGTTTTCTATCCCTCTCTCTCTCCATCCCTGCTCCCCTCTTTCTTCCTCTCTTTTTCTTTCCTTTGCTCTCATCCCTCCATCCTCCACCTAACATTAGCACTTTACCACTTTATTTTCTGTAATTAAAGCTTTGATTCAGTGAGTGTGGTGTTAAAATAGAAAAGAGAAATAGAAACACAGCAGAGCACAGTAAAGTCAGTCTGACCTTGTCTGTCATTCAGCATCTCCGAGCCAATCAGAGACACTTCCACCTGCATGCTGCTGTGTCTTTAACCAATAAACTGCATTGTTCTCTGTCTATCTGTGTGTGTGTGTGTGTGTGTGTGTGTGTTAGCAGGGACTGGAGAAACGTTATTGATTTTTCAGGTGATCATCATTTTCTCTCCGTTCTCTCTTTGAGCTGGTTGACGTTTTTTCTTAATAGTGTTTTAGGTCTGCATCACTAGAGCATGCTGGGAGATCAGCTAATTTAGCACAGAGATGTGTCAGGGACCTGTGTGTGTGTGTGTGTGTCACTGATGGTGTGTTTCAGATGCTAAACTGATGCTGCCTCCTTTTAATAAAATGTCAGTGTTGTGTATCTGTCAGATTTTGAGGAGGAAGGAGGAGCAGTGACTGCTGAGGTGCCCTTGAGCAAAGTGTAGTGTTGTATACAGTGATGATGTGGCTCTGTAGCTCATGGAAAAGCAAACAGGTTGAATCCACTCCAAACCAGAACTAGCACCCAGTGCTGGTGGAACAGGTCTTTGAGAGACCTGTCAATCAAACACACAGGCCCTAAAATGTACTTTCTCTCATTAAGTACCTCAGTAATAGTAGTACTATAGTAATACTTCTCTGATTTAGTTATTCAGTATAGGTTTGGTTTGTACTGAATAAAGCAGTGTGACGTTAACAATCAGAGTCTCTCTGCTGCTAACGTTTGCTCTGCTTGTTTCTCTGTTTACTCAAGATCCAGACATCATTTCTACAACAGTTTAAAAGTTTAGTTTTTGAAGATTTGAAAATTTAAGAGGAAGAAATAAGTTAAATATTCATAGGACGGAGAGAAGTGACCTGAACTTCATGTTTTTAGGTTAATACGACTGTTTCCCATCAGACACTCACTAATATAAAATCTGATTTATTGGAGTCATGAGTCAACAATGTTCTGTCATCAGGATGAAAACAGCAGCTTTTCTTCTCGTGTCAGCTGTGCTGTAGGAAGCTGGTTTGAGATGAAGATATGTGGCGGGCGGTGGAGCCCGGTGCTGGGGGCAGGTGTTACAGCAGCCCCCATTAATACAGCTAATTAACATTAGCCACTATTCTAATTAACACGCAAACTAATTAGGAAATAATTAACCAACATAAAAGATCTGATCTTAATGAGGAAGAGTGAGAGACGAGGTCGAGGTGGCGTCGCAGACAGACAGACAGAGGAGGGACTCACAGGGGGATTCTGGGAGTTTTAGGAAAAAAGGGGGTGAGATGAATGAAGGTTTGAGGGCTGAGCAGGTTCTAATGAGGCCAAATCTGCACCTTCAGGGAACTAAATCATCTCTTTATTTATTTACAACTGAAACCAAAAAACCACAGCCAGCGTGCCTTCAGTTGTTCAGGGTCATACATGATTTAAACGTCTCTGTAATCAGACGACTTG